>NW_010558866.1:1698-13544 GCF_000687285.1 Phaethon lepturus
GAGCCTCCGCGAAGCTCCCGGCGTACGCTGCTAGCGGAGCCGGGGAGGCTTCCCAAACGCACCTCCCGCTCTTACAAGCCCCCCCGGCATGTTCGGGGCAGAGGAGAAGCTCCCAGACCAACAGCCGGGCTTGCAAATCCACTTGAATACAGCGGGCAACGAGCGCGAAGGGAATAACCTGCCCGCTCAGGTGTCCCTTTCCACCCAAAAACTACCCACGCGAACCTCCTCCTTCATGCGAGCGGCAGCAGCGGCCTCGAATAATCCCTCCTGCAAGACGGGAATTCGTTGCTCTAAATATATACTACTTAATACTCTAAATAAATGCCCTAAGCGCACGTTGCCGGAGAGAGCGAGGAGACGCGGCCAAACGAAGGCACCTCGATGGGCGCCGCGGGCTCCGCCGTGCTGCGTCCTAACAAGCGCGCGGCGTGTTCGCTGACGGAAGGATGGGTCGGCTTTGGGAGGGCTGGCTAGAGCACGCGGGCTCGGGATTAAGGTGCATTAGAGGCTCCTTGTGAAATCAGTGCGGACCTTGCCCGCAATCGGGACACCAAGGTTACTCTCGTGATTAGCTCGGAAAAACAGAGGTTTATATAAACCTTCACTGCTGCTCAGTGAAGCGATGTAAAAGAAGTATTTTCAAAGGAGCATTTGATTTCTCACGGAGAAATGGACCCCTTAAACACTTCTGCCTCAGTTTTGAACAGGTTTGGGGAGCTCCACGTTGTGCTGGCCAGGAGGACTCGCAGGTGTCTGATGAAAACCCTGCACTTCTACGGGAAAAACTCAAGTGAGTATTTGCAATCGCCTGCTTTCAGAGACATTTTCATCAGAGAAAGGGAAAAGAAAAACAAATCTCACTTGACCGTGCCCTTGGCTCCAGCAGGCTGCTATTTAACCCCTTTGCCACCCATGATGTTTTACTGGGGGGTGAGTATAGTCACTTGTAAGCATATAGCATCAACCATATCAGCATATAGCATTGATATAAGCATCAACCACAGTGCTGTTAACCACGACGCTGGGAATGGATTTGCGCTGGGGAGCAGGACAACAGCCAGACTGGGGACTAAGCCCCATCGCGCCCAGCACGGCACGACGGAGGGAAGGGAAAGCAAGTGGAGACAGAGCCCGGGGCTCCTCGTTCCCAGGCAGGGTCTCCTCCCCAGCCAGCGACTAAAATTACCCGAGGGATAGCTGATGCCCTCCTGGGCACAACCAAGGCGGGACAGAGCCGCAGCTGCCGAGAACTTGCAATACCCAGAAAGCACAGACTCACAGAGAGATGGCCAGCAGGAGCAAAGCAGACACAACTGCATCCCTCCCTCCTCTTCCTCTAGCAACTTGGAAACGCGGTACCCGCTCTTGCATCCTTCTCTCTCTGCTCTCCAACCTGTGCCACACCCCATCAAGTCCTCGCCCCGCTCTCCTCCTGGTGATGACCCTCCCATTGCCTGTTGTTCAAGCACACACACGCTCAGCATTGCACTTTCTAAATATAATCCACTACCCAGCAATTACCGAGTGTAGAGAGTAGGACTGGAGTTGTATTGACTTACAAAGCCTACACAGTCGGAATGCAGCCCAAACAAATCAATGGCATATTTAGCCAAATAAACCGCTTTAGCAAGCTGATGACTCCGAGGCCTCCTTGTATTCACTGGTCTGGAAGCACATTTTACTGGAATGCCCCGTGGTTTGCACGTAGACCAGTTTTAAAAGCATGAGGCAAGTTAACAGCGGCGCTACGGACTTGACTTCCACATCAGCAGGGAGCTCAACCAGGTGATGTCCAAGAAGTCTCATCCAGCTTAAATTACTACATGATTCTGCCCACTTAGGGCCACGAGAACGGGGCCCCAGGTGTTGGCAACCACTCCCGGTTTCTCTCTCTTCCCTGTTAAAATCTGATGGCGAGAAAGGATTAGCGACACCGTACTGGGGCTCATGGCTCTTGCACAAAAAGCAGACGGGAAACCGAGGCTGCCGAGGAAGAGGAGGTACCAGGGAAGAACGGTATTGAAGGGGTGAGTGGAAACACAAGCAGGCGTAGCTCAGCTCTTCCACAAAAGCCAGCTCCTTCTGAAATAGCAAACCCAGTCACTTTTGCAACCTGTGGCTCCCAGTTTCAATTGGGACGTTGGACCACTTGCACTCGGAGACTCTCTCCCTTCCCCAGTCCTTAAGCCCTCCCACCGACACGGATTCGGCGGCAGCATGTCGACCCTGCCATGGACAGAGCCAGGTTGCAACAGTCACTGTGCAAGCACCAAACAGGTCCCTCAGCAGGCAGGATCCGCTTTTCCCGTAGCTTTGTGTCCAGGGAGCAAAAATTATTTCCCACGCAGAAGCAGCAAGTCCAATAACCTAAGTACTTGAGGTCATCTTCTCCAAACCCTTTAAAAATATATATTATTAAACAGGCAAATGTCAGCAGAAAACATAATTTGGAAAGAAAGACTCAAAATGTTTGTTTTGAAAAGTGGTTTTGAAAATGGATGTTTTCCAGGCTGTTTAATTTTTCCTTTCCTTTCTTTCTTTCTTGGATGAAACTCTTCACCAGATTTGGCAGGGCTTCACAGATGGCGCTGGCCGACCCACAACTGAATTTTCAGAGAATAAGCTATTTGTCCAAAAGAAGAAAACATGCCCAGATTTGCTGGGCTCCGACCCTCTCCCACGCCGCTCTCCCTGCCGCGGCAGCCGGCGCGGCGCCCCCCCCAGCAAGAGACTGCGCGGAGGAAAGCGCCTCTCGAGCAGGCGAGGAGCTTTTCCTTCATCGGCAGATGGATGCAGATGGGCAAGGAGCATCCCTCGAAAGAGCATCTCTTGCAAAGAGCATCTTCTGCCATGAGCGGTGGAAGACGCAACAGCACCCGACGCCTTTTTGCACTTTGCTTCTCCCTGTGCTTCACGAGGAAGGGTATTTGCACCAGACAGGGCTGTTTTCTTGCTGAGCAAGCGCCTTCGGTCTCTGCTGCCCGCGAACGCGACGCAAAGCTTCTGATTCACAAGTAAACAAATGGGCTGTTTAAGATTTGCTCTATCGCTGGGCAAATCCTTTTCGATTCCGAGCCTCTGGAAGCGGAGCCAGTCGAGGAGACTAATCCCGAGAGCCCCTGCTCGGCCAGCTCGGCGCCGAAGCTGTCTGCGGGGGTTGATGCTCAGGCAGATGTGGGGTGCTCGGCACCCATCAGGATGTAGCCCACAAGCTTGCCCTGATCTCCGAGCACCTCCAGGAGAGCTGGGAGATGCTTTTCAATGCCACTTAGGAACCCCTTCGCAGCCCACGGCAGGAAAGGAGAGCGGCCGGGCGGGAGGAGACCAGCACCACGTGCTTTCGCAAGACAGGGATGCCAGCGGCTCGCCTTACCGCCACGATGCCGCGATCCCAACGGCAGCCCAGCTCCAACCCCACACTCCAACCCCCCCCAAAACCATGCTGCCACGACCTTGCTGCTTGCAGCAGGAAAAAAGGACGATGGGGACGGCTGGCACTGGGGCGCAGAGGGACCGTAGCTTGTCCTCTGCTTCTCCTCAGCACCCTCTGATGGACCAAACACCCACCAGACCTAATCCTGACCTCCTTACTGAGACGACACTCAGCCCCTGATCCCCAGCTAGGGAAACGAGGGGTGCTTATCCGTGCCTCGGATGGGAAGTCTGGATCCCGCAATGCGTGCCGAAATCCCTGCTTCGCTCGGATTCCCTGCGGTTTTGGGGGCAAGACAGAGAAAGGAGGGTGGGCGCAAGTATTTAGGGCCCTGGAGAAGCAGATAGGCACCCAGTGGGATTTTCAAAAGAAGACATGAGAATCGGGGGACGAAGGAAAGTCTTCCCTGATCCGACCCTCAGCTCCATCAGTCCCATGCAGACACAGCAGCGTAACGGCATTGTCAGGAGCAACATGGTAATAGCTGATGCGCAGAGACAAGCGAGGACTCGATGCAGCTCGGTGGAAGCCTCCACACGGCGATGTCACTTGCGGCAGCGGAGAAGCTAGCTGTCGGTGTTTGCTCACCGACAATATGTTCGTCAGGATTTGGCCTCGTCTCTCAACTAGAAGATTTCCTTATGGAAGTTTCTCTGCAGGCAGCAACGCCACAGAAAGATGCACGGTGGGATCAGTCTGGCATCCAAAGCTCCCAAAGAAAAGGCACGGCCAGTGCTCTAGTCACCCCCTCTCCACCAGATCCATCTCTTGGTAAATTAAGTATTGCTTCAAATAATTTAAATATTTTTCCCTCCTTGCCTGTAGTGCCCTGATGCTGCTGATATTGAGCTACCCAAGGCCCAAAAGAAGTGCTTTGATGTTGGGTTTTGGTTTTCTTTTTTTTTTTCACACTGGCACTTAAAAAAAAAAAAATCGACTAAAAATCTATTTCTGGTTATTTGTGTTTTTGCTTCCTGACAGGTTCACACCTTTGTTGTCCCTTCAGAGGATGCATCAAACACTTGTGATGTGCCAAGTGACCTGGAAGCAGCCCCAGCTTGTGCTGTGAGACGATACCCAGTGCATGAGAAGCAGATGCAGCCTCGTCTTCCCAGGAAGCCCAACGGAGACACATCCACCCGGAGGGCTCCGCTCCCCGCAAGCGCCGGCAGCCCCATTTTATGACTAGCACAACGCAAAGCCCGAGGAACTAGGAGGATTTTTACGCTCTTGAGAAGTACCGCATGGCAGCTAGCAAGCGAAGTCTTTTTTTTTTTTTTTTTTTATTTTAAACCTAGAGGACAGATACAACTTAGCTGTGCAGCGTAAGCACAGCCAGGGAGCTCAGCCTGGAAGGAACGCACCCCCCATCCCGCAGCCGAGCCCCCAACCCCACCTGCAAAGTCAATTTACTGCTTGGGTTTATTAGTTGGGGAGAAAATTGCCCATCCGTGGAGGCGTACGGGGAGGAGGATCGTAAATCTGCCCGCTGCTGCTCCTGATGCCTCCCCGGGGCTGGCCGCAGCCGGAGGGGGTCCGTGCAGCCGAGGGAGCCGCACGCAGCTCTGCGCGGTTGTTCGAGCATCTGATCAACTGTGGAGAGTTCGCACAGCTTGGGAGGAAATTAGCTCTTCCAACTCATTTCTACAATTGCCAGCTCTTCCTTTTAGCCCCCTGCCTGGGCTCCTTGGAAGAACCGGCTTTGCCCATAAAAGCAGCGGAGCAGTTACTCTAATGTCCGGGGACCCCAAATGTTGCTCTATCCAACGCTGTCAATAAAAAAGGCAAAAACCTGGTCCCGTGGGCACTGCAAAGTTCACCCCTTGGGCCCATGGGGCTGCCCACACAGGCGCCTGGTCTTAAATTGATCTGAATTTTCTGCAACGGCTCCCAAATCTCCAGTAGCCTTGGACCCAGCCGGAGGCTCGCTCCAGTTTGCAAGGGGAATGGTGATGCCCCTCCGACAGCAACGCTCCTCACGCCCGGGACGACGAGCACCCGCACACGACGGGCTGTCCTCCACGCCTGCAAAGATGCGGGCTGGGAAGCCAAGGGGATCCGGGCAGCCCGACAGGCACATCAGGCCCGAGGCCACGCGCCATTTTCCCCTCTCTGCTTCTGTTGCGCGGCATCCCATAATACCGCGTCCATTTGCAGATTGCACTTTATTGGTTTTTATTTGGCAGCCTTGCTTGACTCTGCCCTTTAATTTATCCATTATACATTCTGATTAATTGGCCGATAAAGCTCTGTCCAGTTTTTTAAAACAAATTCCCAGTCCATTTGCTTTTAGTGGAACTGCGAACAAGCAGTTTAACTCATTACATTATAGTGCTCGAGCTTAAGGTTCACTCTGGAAGAAGATATTTCAGGATCATACATATGGAGAACAGCTCTGATCTGCACTAATAACCCCTCAGAGGGCTGGGGCACGGTGCTAGTTAAGGAGACATCCCTGGGAGCTGCTCGGGAACGGACCCTTCCTCCTGGTGGTCCTTCGCCCAGCAGCGCGGCAAGCTTTCCATCCATGCATTGACACCACGTGTGATCCGTTCCCATAAAATGAACTTTTGCACCTCTCTTTTTCTGGGCTTCATTGCCCAGCCGCCCTCTTCGGCAACGAGCCCTCCCCAGGCTCCCTTTCCTCCCATATATCCTCTTTTAGGGCTGGGAAAACATCTCTTTAAGCCCTGCCAAAGCCGTGCCGGAGCCTCTTCCCAGCCCACCTCCGTGGTGTCGCCTCCGAAGCCCTCGCCGGTAGCTCCGTCACCAGATTTCGGGCTGCCAGCACGGTACGGCCGCGGCGGCAACCCCTGGTACCCAGATATCTGCAAGCACAAACACCTCCGCCTGTGCAGCTCTTCTTCCGGAGGAGGATTCACGCCGCCCGCTGCGGATGCCTCCTTGGGCATCCCTTGCTCCCACGCCGCTACCTGCTTGGTCTGCAAAAAATCCCTCTTTTCCTCAGCACCCAAAGCCCCAGGTGTAAACCGGCCAGACAGGCGCAAGTGAGAAGCGACGCACGCAGAGGTGGGAGCAAGGGGGGAAGAGAATTAATTCTGCCGGGGTTGGCTTTTAAAAAGCGTGAAAGGAAGAAAGAAAACTAACCGGAAAGCAAACGCCATTTCCCCTGAATATGAAACCAGGAGTGAATAAGCGATGGACTTCCACAGGGCGCCTGAATTCCCGTCCGTCAGCCTCGCTGCCTTTTCTCCCCTCGAAATGTTATTATCTATCAGTCTCCTGGCGTGAACAGGACTGGGTGCATCTCTCCGTCTCACTAGCTCAGCTGATAAGCTTGACAGACCTGGGCACTGGTGACAGCATTCACATTTCCAGTGGATAAAGTGCCATTTACATGAGGCAAGCGCCGGTGATTTTCCATCAGCCGGGACGGAATGAGGATGGGAACAGCTTGTAAGCTTCTCCTGTGGAGCAGCGTTTGTTTTGGTTTTTTTTTCCGGTTTGCTTTTTTTGTTGTTGTTGGGTTTTTTTGGTTGGGTTTTGTGGGTTTTTTTGTTTGTTTGCTTTTGGGTTTTTTTTTAAGGGCAAAATCTGGACCCCCCCCTCCACTCAGATTTATAAACAGCACCACGAACAAGGCCCTGGCCCTGATTAAAATTCCCAGCATGCCAGAGTTTGCAAAAATCTCCGGACCAAAGCAAAAGAAGCTCAGGGGAAAGTCTGGCAACCCATTATATCTGGCTGTTGTCGAGGGGATTAGAGGGGAATTTGGCATGCTCCCTTTTTCCTTCCTTCGGACTCACGCCTTATATTTTTCAAGGATCCTTCTTTAGACCGCACTGCTTTCTTCTGGAGGAGCTGGTTGGTTTTTAATGTTCCCTTTTGTCTTGCTGACACTGCCGCTTTCTTCGCCTTTCACTTCGCAAAGCGTTGCCTTCTTTAGGCAGGAACAACCAGCGGCCAGTTCCCACCAGGGAAACCAAGGGGGGCTGGGGAAAACGCGTGGTCGAGACACATTCCTTCACTATCAGTCTCCTTCCACCTTATGTCTTCAAGTTCTCCATCCTTCTGCCCCAGGCAAGCTCGACCCCTCATTACTTAAGGGAGAGAGTGGTCCACACAACGCTTCTGGTCCAGTTGACCTCGTTTTGGCCCGTTCCACCACGGGCGAAGAGAAGAGGGTCTGCAAGGCAGCGAGCCGTCTCCAGGGCTGGCACGGGGGACCAAAGGGGCTGGGGGATGATGCAGCGCTAGGATGTGTGAAATAGCTGCCACCCCACTCACAGAGCCCTGCTCGGCGGCTCATCCCCCCCAGCGCCCAGACGAGTCACGTCGCGAGCAGTCACGCCACCAACGCAAGTAAAACTTCATCCCCAGCAAGCGTGATGGAAGCAATAAAGATCTCCGACAGCACTGATAACCGCCAAGGTCACCAGCTTAAGGGCACGCTCCTCTCTGACAACCCAGGCTTTATTGACTTTAAAAAAAAAAAACCAAACAAAAAACCAGCTCTATTTTCTTTTTTTTTTTTTAGTTCATCCACAAACTTATTTGCAGGAGGGTCCCAAAGCCAGGAAGATGGGTCCCCATCCAATGGCTGCTTTAGCTAATCACTATAATGTTCAGAGGACCCGGTTAGTCCGGCGATGGACGTGGCTCCACGGAGGAGATGAGATTCGGACAGAGCTCAACGGCAGCAGCCTTGGAGGTTCAGGCATGGCAATGCTGGAGCTAAGGGCAAAGCACGGCCGACAAACCTTGTTTTGGACTGGAACCAACCAGCCTTTTGGCAAACGAACAGCACGACTGATTAAAAGATGGGAAAATCTCTTACACACCATTTTTTCTTTAAATTATACTTGCAGGAAGACTCCACATTCAGGAGGATTTTTAGCAGAATACTAAACCTACCTATTGCTCTACGTATGCACCTTCTTTTCTGATGGGGAAAGTATCTAGATGAGGGGAAAACCCCACACTTTTACCATCGCTCCTGTTCCTCTTAACTCTGTACAAGCAGAAACCAAGCATTTACAGGAAGGACTACAGGACACAGCCATAGGCGAGGGAGTACAGAAATGCAGTACGAGCTCGGGAACAGGAGGGGGAGTAGCAACAGTGGAAGAGGAAAAAGTAGGAGAGATTTCACGTTTCTTCTGCCCGGTTTTATCTAGGTACCAGCCCATCACTGCTGTAAAGTCATCTGCCTGGACACCGGCCCGGTGCTGGGGACAGCACGGCTGCGCCAAGCCGTTTCCCACGGCGTTCACCCCAGCTACTGCCTTTGCCCAGAGGGCACAGAATCATAGAATAGTTTGGGTTGGAAAAGACTGTTGAAGGTCACCTAGCCCAACCCTCCAACCTCCAGCATCCGCAGGAGCTGCTCTGACTTCACACCTAAGTCCTTGCTGGAAAGGGCAACATCTCCCTCCCAGCTCTCCAGAGGGGTATTCGCCTGGGTTTCCAAGGGTATTATCCAAGGATAACCGCAGGTCCCGTATCCGAGGAAAGGCTGCTCTCCCCGGGGTCGGGCACAGCATGGGTGGGAGGCTGCTGACCACGGGAGCCGAGCAGCAGCCGCGGTGTTTCTTTGCCTCAGTCATTAATCATAAGGACACAGGACAGCTTTACGGTTACTCCAAGCGGGCGGCGAGCCAGTGGGAGGAGGAGGGAGATACCCCTTTCGCCTCGTCTCCTTCAGGGAGAAGGAGACAAGGGCTACTTTTGGAAACGCCAGAAGTCAGGAGAAGCCTTTGGCTCCATCCCCTCCCTCGAGCCGCTCCGGCAAAGCCCAGGACCAGCAGCTACCAAAGGAAGGAGGAGAAATCTTCTTCCTTTCTTCCCCCCCACAAAGCTCCTCCCGGCACGGCAGCGCAAAGGGAGGAGCTGCTCGATGGAGAAGCCCGTCTTGCTCCCTCCTCTCCTAAAACCTGCCTGGGCCAGCCCCTCAACATCTGCCGTGCTTCTCCTCGTGCCCCTCACCTGCTGTTCACACAGACCTTCCCACCCATCTCCGGGCCACCAGCCGCACTGGTTTTTTCCACCAGCCTCCTCCTCCATCCAGCCCTGCAGAGCGTCTCCATTCCCACGTCCTCCCGCTGCCGGACACAGCGAGAGCTGGTGGGGCTGCGACCTCAGGCCGCTTATTCAGCTGCAAAACCAGGATTTGGGAGACATGATGCTCAAGCTCCTATTTAATTCATCCAGAGATCTGCACAGAGCCCCTGCCTGGCAGAGGGAGCGTGCCCTAATAGCACAGAGCCTGGGAGAAAAAGCTAATTTGCCACTATTTTATATTAATTCATACAACCTGCACCTGGAATCCCAACCCGTGGAAAGAAGATGGCAGGAATTCACAAACCTTTAGGGACACAAATATCGCACAGAGCATGACAGCCTCGCAAACTGTACAAAATAGGTAAGAAAATCGACTCTCCGCCTCGTCGGAGAAGGCTCCAGAGCCCAAGTCAGCTCTGAAACTCCTGCTTGCCTTGGTTTGCACTGCAAAAAAATAACCCCCCGGAGTCCAGACTCACAGCCGTGCCCCCAACTATCTCCCCAGCCATTCCCTCGCAAAGTCTTTCTTCTTGTCCTGGTGCTAAGAAGGGTTATTACTTCTTCCTCACAGCATGCGACAGAAATGTTTGTGCAGAGGAAAAAAATCCCCCAAGTCAGTACATTAATGTCCTGCAATGAAAAATAGATCTGTCTAAATATGCTCAAGGTAATTCAGAATACATTTGAGGTGATTTCAGGCTCTAAAGTCTGCCTGTAACAGCATTTCAGGCTGTGTTTATCAGTGCTTTCCCCCTGCACTTGCATTTTTTTCCTCCCTAGTTATTTTTAAAACATTTGCACAACAACAGAACAAAATGATCACAGCTAAGGGTAGAAATCAGCCTCACAGCAGCCTCTCCCAGCAGCTCTGGAAATTTTACCTTCCCGTTTACCAACCCAAAGCCGTGCCTACCGCAGGCTGGGGTTCAGCTTAGGTGAAGGCGAGGAGTCTGATCTCCATCCCACAGTCGTGAATCTGCAACGACTCCGTTGCAGCGAATTTTTAAGCTCACGTTTAGCACCTCACCCGGAGGATGCTCCACACGTTCCAAGAGGACCAGACCCTGCTTTCTACCAGAGCAATCACACCACAGAGCCACCCAACCTCGCGCCTGCCGACAGATAAACCTTCCCGAGCCAAAGCTTGTGCGGGGTTGGGTTTAACCCCCACGTTTGCTGCTGGGAAAGCTCCAGCACGTCCGCCGGGAGAGCTCAGAAAAGCTCCCGCGTGCGCCCCGGCCGCCGTCCCAGCCCGTCCCGCTGATCGACCGCAAGGAGACAGGAGCTGGCCAGACGACCCGGAGCGGCGAGCCGCACGTCCTAGACACGAAACATCAACGGGACCGTTCCCGGTAACGGGTCACGCCGCGCAAGTTTTGCGAAAGCCCATTGCACGTGCCCAGCAGAGCTTTGGGGAGCAGCGCTGTGGTCTCCCCCCAAACCGCGGAACCGCATCCTATTTGCAGAGAAAAGCAGCGCGTTGCAGCAGGGCGAGGAAACCCCAGCAGAAGCAAGCGTGCAGGCTGCTGCGGGGTTTTGGGGTTTTTTTTCCCTATATGATGAAGAGAAATTCAGCAACTTGTAGCCGGTTCAGATGTATGACCTGTGGCAAAGCCACCCGGTACGGACCGTGCACTAACACGCTGCGGCAGAGGAGAGCGCGTCTGCGTGCCGGGCACGACTCATACGCTGTTCTGAAGTACGAGCTTGGAAAAGAAACAGAGAGAGATGGCTTTGGGCTCAAGGGGACCCATCTGTTTTCGAGGAGTATTTATTTATTTATCAATTAATGTATCTATTTTACCTTGTGCTTTTGCACCATCTTGAACACAAGGAGTCATAATATCCCTCAAGCAATTCTGCCCCTTATCCATCTGGTAAACAGCCATTCCGCTTTATTTTCTTGGTAGCTTTTTTTCAGCTCTCCGGTTTCTAACAGAGCTCAAATCCACCCATTTCCCGACAAGGACATCACCGTTAATGATGATAGCAGTAATAATGACATCGCACTCGCGCAGCGTGCCTCCGCCGGCAGATTTCAACCCATTTTACAGTCACCTGCAAGCACCCATCTGAGGGAGCCAAACACGATGCTAATTTTAGAAGAAGCAAAAACTCATAGAGAGAAGCCGAGCTCTTCCTCCAGTCCCCAGACAAGTCTTTAACAGGGTTATAAATAGGAGCCAGGTCTGCCAGCACCTTTTCTCCTGGTAAATGCAGGATATCACGTGCGTGTACGCTCAGTGACATTTCCACGAGCACTTCTGCAATTAAACCCTTTCTCTGGCTTTACACCGGCTCAGTAGAATTACCGAGAGCTTTTCAGGGGCCAGAGCCCGGCGTTTGCCAGCAGAGGGAACCTTCCCATCGCTGGCTGGGAGACCGAGGG
>NW_010558867.1:0-6056 GCF_000687285.1 Phaethon lepturus
CCAGATTGAGCTCTAGCTGGGCTTTTGTCTTACCAGTTTTGTCCCTGCTTGACCTAGCGAGGTCCTTGTACTCTTCTTGAGTTGCCTTCCCCTTCTTCCAGAGGTGATAAACTCTCCTCTTTTCCCTGAGTCCCAGCAAAATCTCCCTATTCAGCCAGGCCGGTCATCTTCCCCCACCAGCTCTTCTTGCAGCACATGGGGACCATCTGCTCCTGTGCCTTTAAGACTTCCTTCCTGAAGACTGTCCAGCCTTGCTGGACCCCTGTGTCCTTCAGGACTGTCTCCCAAGGGACTCTCTCAACCAGTGACCTGAACAGGCCAAAGTCTGCCCTCCGGAAGTCCATGGTAGCAGTTTTGCTGACCCCTCTCCTTACTTCGCTCAGAATTGAGAATTCTATCATGTCATGGTCGCTAAGCACAAGACGGCCTCCGACCACCACATCTCTCACCAGTCCTTCTCTGTTTCTATACAGCAGGTCAAGCAAGGCACCTCCCCTGGTAAATGTTCAGTCAGCTTCTGGAAAACAGCCTTGCTGCTACTCACAGAAGCAGACACCTAGTCTATTGCACAAAGACAATTTACTGTCACAAGGAACAACATTTTCATACCGGTCAATTATTATATGGAAAAAAAAAGGATTGTTTTAGTCCAAATATAAGAATTCAGATGCCTTCATCTAAATAAAAACCTATTTTTCATTAGGATTACCACATGAATTTAATTTAGATTAAAATTCATGTCTCTTTTTTATTAATATACATCTGTTAGAGAGCTATCTAGTCAAATAGGGAGTCCAGTTTCTCATAGTATGTACTGGAAAGATAAACTTTGCTGTGTGCTAAAATTCAATAAAAAAGCACTAATAACAACCTGAAATATTCTTGAAGAATGCCAAGATATCCCATATAAATAATGGTCTTTTATCCACTGTCTAATTTTGTAATTCTTACAGGGATGTTTACCTTTTAGAAGTACTTTACATCTGTGACTCAAAATTTGTATCCCTTTTTAAAGAAGAACAATCCTACTTATTTTACCTTTAAATAGCTATAAAAGTACTATGCAAGTTATTATATTTTTATTGAAATACTGTCTGTTAAATAACAGTGCTCAATTCAAAATAACTTGAAAATTCAGGAAGGTCATTCTGTATCTTCAATAGCTATCCTTGCAACAGTAAACAGACTCTGAATGTCTTATTCAGAAATATTTTGTGCACTCTTCACTGCAATTGGAATTGTCTAGGGAAAAGACACTCAGTAGACTTATTCTGATGGTTCTATGTCCGATATCTGCACATGTTTTATTCTAGTGCATTCACTCCAATGTTATAATTAATTTTTTCCTACTCACCCCCAAAGTAAGAGCCATCTGTCAGTTTCAGCTCCTTGTTGGATTTGGTGATGACCCCAGCAACACCGTGCTGAATGAAATACATCTTTTTACCCACAGCCCCTTCTCGGATAATATAATCGCCAGGTTGGAACACCTCAAATCGCAGTTTGCTTAGCATGGCAGTCACAAAATTTGGGTCTGCATTAGCAAAAAGAGGCATTGTAGCAACCAGCTTCCGACAGTTGAAGTTGACAATCTCCTAAATGGGAAGGAAACATAATAATGGTCAGCAAATACATACATTATGATGGGCACTGAGAAAAGACTTTCTGCTTTCTTCACAAATAAGTTCTTTATGCTTTTATTGGACTTTTCTGTGTTTCTTTCTGTGCCTAATTTTTTAATCTTTTCATTACATTTTCACCTCTTAAGTGATTGAAAAAAGAGTGCAATACTGATTTGTATTGCTGAGGACAAAGGTTGTCTTCTTGAGGTGATTTTCACGTTATTTATTATTTCCCTTGGCTTAAAAGCTGACAGGAAGATAAAAATTAAATAGGAATTACACTGTCTGACAACAAGATTAGCTGCTACAATAACTGTATTAAGTGATAAAAGTTATGCAAGCAGAAAGTTTAGCCCTGTGTTTTCAAATATTACACCAATAACATCTTTCTGATTGGAACAACTGCAGTGGTAATATAAATGCACATTACAGTTAGCTGCAGGGCTAGCTGAAATCAACAGGAAAATTTCCTTCCCAGAATTTAATTCATCTTATAAACACTGAGGCATACATTCCTGCCCTTCAAAGAAATGCATATACAGTAGACCCTTATATGCAGAAAACACTACTATTTTCCTAAGACTGCTACAGGCCTTATGGGCATCTCCCACCAAGAATATTTATATTTACAGAGCCAGCTATGAGCACATGTACATGAAAGTATTAGTACCAAAAAGCTATAAATGTCCTACTTGCTTTAAATAAAAAAAATGAACAATTCCTTAAAGAATTTCAAGAATTTCAAATTGTTTCAAGCTAGTTCTTGGAGATCTTACTTTGTCTTAGGAAAATGAACATGGTCAGTTGTGATACAGATTTAACAGTGTACTGAAGAACTGTGACTAATCGGTAGTAGTCATGAAGAGGGGCTCAGGCAGGCAACATCTACTGAGTTAGCAACCCAAACATGACAGGAAGAGCATATATGATCATCTGTGCATAAGTGCACAGAGAAGAAATAAAAGAAAAATACAACCAAGCAGTCACCTAACTGCTTTGGAAAGCTAAATATTATTTCAGTGTCAGAGAGCATCCCTAGCATTTCTTACACCAAGACAATCTTTCATGACTGATATAAAGGAGATATCCCACCTACCAGTGCTCTCACCTCCTGACTGAGGCCCCTTGCACTCCTGCTGGATGTTGCTCTTTCAACCTTCCATGCATCTGCTGTCTCATATTTACATATCTCATAAATCCCATGTAGTCTGCTCTCTGGGCAGCAAGTTCAGATATGCTTGTCCACAGTTCAGACAAAATCCTTCTTTCTCCTCCCACCCCCACCATCTGATATCCTGCTTGCAGACATGATGGGAAAGTTCAGCTAATTCCACAGTATAAGCATCAAAACCATAATGGATTCTTTAAATCAGTCCCCTTGCATCTGGGAAGGAGGTGGGACTCTCCCTTTGAAGGGAAGACGTTAGCTACTGAGGCAATTAAGAGGCATGGGCATGATCTGAAGTGAAGAAATAACCGCCTTTCCCAGAGAAATTACATATTTTCAAAATAAATCCAATGGAACTTGGAAAAATAATGTGAAGCAAAATGTCTCACCAGGCACCTGGGAAGCAGAAAGCTGTTATCTCCAGCAATGTCTTATTTTCCATTAAAAAAAAAAAAAGAAAAGCCAGGGCAAAATTGCTTCCTTGTGCTACTCCTAGGACAGACTTATGGTATCTTCTGACAATCCCACAAGAAAGTGTCACTATATAATGGCAAGGTGGAAACGGAAGTGTCTGTAAGCAGAAATAAACATTGACTCTTAACAAAGCAGTACAGTGATTCTCTTTAACCTTGGTCTCAATAGCATCACATCTCTATACTTAGATAAGTATAATATCTTTTTTCCTCTAGAATGTATCAAGGAGATACAAAAATATTTAATATTATATAACTATAATTTAATGCAGATTTAATTTCAGAATTACTGGGTTAAAGATAGAGTGAATGAAGAATAAGATGCTACATCTTTGAAGTCAATCACTAAACTCCAATTGAATTCAGTGGGGATGTGATTCCACCAAGAACATTTTATCTGAGAATTACTTATAAGCGATGGAAATAGAATGACACTCCCCTTCCATCACTTTTCACTGTACTGCCTCACTCTCCCTCACCCTCTCTGATTGCCATATTTCCCCTTCTTATGAGTGTTTTAGCATGCCTGAACCACTGCACCATGTATGGACTCCATGGCTAAGTATAAATGGGCTGGATTAAGACAGGAGGAGACCGATCAGAGATCAAGAGCAGACTTCTTCATGGCTGCATGAAACTTGAAATGTACAGGAATACGTGTCAGGAATGGAAACCAGAAAAGATGGGAGGAAAAGAGCACAAAGATTTGTAATGACTGGGAGACTCCTACTTATAGAAAGGAGGAGCAATCTGGCTATGACTCCCACCCAGTGCAGGCAAAGACATGGGTGCTACTGGTGCAATAGAACAATACTATCTCCTCACATGACATCAAAATCAGAGCTTAAAAACTCCCCATAAACTAGTCTTGCTTGTAAAAACACATGGAAAATTTGATGCAAGACATAGTACTGTTTGCCTGAATCCAAAAATTATCTCAAGCAACAACACTGCAAGGTGTGAACTACCAGATAAGTGTCATTGGCATTCAGGATCAGTGAATCCTGCTGAGTCATTAAGTCAAGAGAAGTAAGCCCAGGCTATCCTGGTATATTCTGTATAAGAGAATAAATATTAAAAAAGAGATTCCAGTTGACTGTCTTTCTAAAGGATGAGGAAGAGCCTGTTTTCCTTCTCACCTAAATAGGTAACAAGGAACTTACTTAATTTCTCAGTACAGTTTCAGCCACCACTTCCCTTCCAAGGGAAAGTTATTCTCTGCTCCCACTGATTGCAATATGGTAGCATCACACGAGGAGTCCCAGACTACATTCTCAGCTCCATATGAGACTGTTACTGCAGTCTTGGCTGATACTGGAAAGCTGGCAACAACTATTACTTCTCTTGCCTTGCTCAGGGACTTTTCAGTAGACTAGCTTGTTTTCTGTTTCTGAAAGTGAATAACTCTGTCTTGCATGTCCAGGAGGCAGAGGAAGGAAATTACTAAAGAAAGCAAAAATTGACTGGAAATCATACCTAGATGCTGGTGGGGAAGCACAGGCTGGGAGAGTGAAAAGTTCAACTCCAGTCACGATCAAGAAGAAGGAGAAAATAGACCTAGGTAGAGTATTAAGAAAGAGAATGGGAGGAAAAAAAAAAAATACAAAGGAACTAGAAGAAAGGGAAAAAAGGAGGCAGGAAGGCTGACTTTCAAAAACAGATCAAGAAACTGAAATTCCTGAAGAAGTGAGAGCATGGGAGCACAGAACCTGGAGAAAAGGTCTGGAGTGAAAGCTGAGAAGTGGGGCAGATGAAGTAAACAAAAAGGAAACTGAAAAAAAAAAGACAAGTGATCAGTAACACATATAAATAGTTTCATAGGCCATCTTCTGCCTGCCTTTCTTTCTCAATATATAATCTGTATCAGGATATACCCACGTATACACACACCTTACCTGCTCAGGCTGAGTTGCCTAATGAAGGTACTAATATAGCTAAAAAAAAATCCTGCTGTGGTGGGTTGACCTTGGATGGCTGCCAGGTGCCCACCAAGCCGCTCTATCGCTCCCTCTCCTCAACTGGACAGGGGAGAGAAAATATAACTAAACACTTGTGGGTCAAGATAAGGAAAAGGAGAGATCACTCACCAGTTACTGTCACAGGCAAAACAGACTCAACTTGCAGAAATTGGTTTACTTTATTGCCAGTTAACACCAGAGTAGGATAATGAGAAATAAGAACAAATCTTAAAACACCTTCCTCCCACCCCTCCCTTCTTCCCAGACTCAGCTTCACTCATGATTTCTCTACCTCCTTCCCCTGAAGGGCACAGGGGAGTGGGGAATGGAGGTTGTAGTCAGTTCATTACATGTTGTCTCTGCCCCTCCTTCCTCCTCACAGGGAGGACTCCTCACACTCTTCCCCTGCTCCAGCATGGGGTCCCTCCCACGGGAGACAGTCCTTAATGAACTCCAATATCAGTCCTTCCCGCAGATTGCAGTTCTTCATAAACTGCTCCAGCATGGGTCTCTTCCACGGGGTGCAGTTATTCAGGAACGGACTGCTTCAGCATGGGTCCCCTTCAGGGACACAGGTCCTACCAGGAGCCTGCTCCAGTGTGGGCTCTCCATGAGATCACAGCCTCCTTCAGGCACATCCACCTGCTCCGGCATGGGGTCCTCCACAGGCTGCAGGTGCATATCTGCTCCACTGTGGATCTCCATGGGCTGCAGGGGGGCAGCCTGCCTCACCATGGCCTTCACCACAGTTGCAGGGAAATCTCTGCTCCAGCACCTGGAACACTTCCTCCCTCTTCTTCTTCACTGATGTTGGTGTCTTGCAGAGTTGATTCTC
>NW_010558867.1:6185-6519 GCF_000687285.1 Phaethon lepturus
TTGGAGCCAGCGGGCATTGGCTCGGTCAGACATGGGGGAAGCTTCTGGCATATTCTCACAAAAGCCACACCTGTAGCCCCCCCACTACCAAAACCTTGTCATGCAAACCCAATACACATGGTAATTTCAGTCATATCCTAGTAATGCACTGATTTTGTCTTTATTTAAGACATTAGAAGGTGGAAAATTACTGACGGAGAAAGAAATGTGCTTTGTTTTTCTCTGAAGTGTTCTTTTTCAGTTTGCACAGCAGTTCCCATGGAAGGCCGTAGTCGCTTTACCAGCTCAAGAGTTGAGTTCAACTGGTGGTCATTGCCCTCTCAGAAGGAGCTTA
>NW_010558868.1:0-1301 GCF_000687285.1 Phaethon lepturus
TAACCACGTCATCCGGAGGCAGCCTGCGTGGCACTCTGTCATTAACCCATCAAAACAATTACGACGCATTCAAAGTGCACGAGCCATAAAATCAAGGACGGGCCTTTGATCTTGTCGGGGGTTTTGAGACACTCTGTGTGTTTTTTATTGCTATGATTTTAATTTAATTTAATTTTTTTCCCCTCCAAGGCGAGCGTCAGTACCCCAGGCGAAGATTGATAACGCTCAATGTGGGGTGTTTTCCAAAATCACTCCTCGCCCCGTTAGCTCGACGACAATCCCCGCATTTAAAGACCAAACCTCAGTTGCGTGCGGAAGAAATTATCTTCGAGATTTTAAAAAGTTTCTTGTAGGAGATGAAAGTAACCAAGAGCCGAATTAGGCTTGAGACCGTCGGTCTGCGGTCTGATCACCACCGGCGCTGTCGCTGCTCATTATTAGCGTTATTAATTGAGCTGGGAGGCTGGTACCACTGGCAGCATCCCCGCGGTACCTTGAGGAAAGTGGCCTAAGAGACGGGGGAAAAGTAACAGTAAACAGGGGATCACCAGGCAGATCCCAGGGACCAAAAAAAAAAAAAAAAAAAAAAAAAAAAAATTTAAAAAATCCCTCGCAAGACAAGGCGGGATGGGGATGGTGCTGTGGTGCTGAACTGCTCATTTCAACTCATTTTCTCAGAAACGTGGCAGCTCCTTTATCAGTGGAAAGGAGTTCGAGTGGCCTGATTGGTAAACTTTATTAGGGATTTTGGATCGGATTATTCGGATTTGGTGCCGCGGGATCTTTGTGGAGTCTCTCTCTCTCTCAATAGCTGTTAGGCTGTAACTAGGAGGCGCTGAAAACCTAAGGCGGAAAATTTACAACTTGATCAGCTCCAAACCACACACACACACACAAAAAAAAGGAAGAAAAAAATCTGCTACTGTTGCAAACATATGTTACAGATTAAGTTAAGCAAATGGCTCTAGTTTTGCAAGGTTGAAAGCTGATAATGAAAACTTATATGCTAAAGAGCTGGGCTTTTGTTCTAACTCCAGTTAAACGTTAACAAATCCCCTCTACCTTTCCGCGAAATAATAAAAACCCCAAAACCAAGCCAAACGCAACCAAACTGCACCGAGCTGGGAAGGGAGCCGTGCTCTCCCGGAGCTCTGCCTGCTCTGAGCTCTGAATTTCTCGGCGACTAAGCTTGCCCAGGTATTCGTTGCAGGGAAGAAATAGGAGAGGGCTCGCTGCCTTCCCGCTCGCCAAGCCCCCTCCCCAGCTCGCCCCTCCGAGGCTGAGCGCTGCTCGGCGGCCAA
>NW_010558868.1:1428-1937 GCF_000687285.1 Phaethon lepturus
CCTCCTCCCCCCGGGACCCGCCGCATGTCGCGACCCGGCGATAGGAGAAAACCCCGCCTGAAGTCAAGGCTGGCTCCCCCGAACCGCATTTGATGGGGATAGAGGGTCGGTCAGTAGGCAGCGGGATAGGGAGGAGGACACCCCCTGACATCCCCCCCTCCTCCATGCGGGACTGGGGGCGCGCGGGCAGCGTGGATGTGACACCGGGAAATGGCCGAAAGACGGAAAAGAAAGGTCATTTCAAACGACTTGGAAGGCTTGGGGGGAGAGAGGGCGAGGAAAGCGCAGAGAAGGTCTCGGGACCTCTCCTCGGGTTGAGAAAGATTTGATTATTTCTTTACAAAGAGGGGGCGGGGAATAAATAATTTTTAAAAGTCTCCAAAAAGGGAAATAAAATACATTTGCTCTATTCGCACGGGAAACTTTCTGCGCTGCCCAGGCGGAGGGGAGCTCGAACGGGGAAAAAAAGCTTTTGAACGACACTTTCCTTCCCGCGTGGGAGCGGGGCC
>NW_010558868.1:2292-2598 GCF_000687285.1 Phaethon lepturus
CGTAGTAACGGCGCAGAGCTCTTTTTCCATCTACTCTTAAATTTTTTTTTTTTTTAATTAAAAAGCAAGAAAGAAAGGGGAAAAAAAAGAAAATAAATTGAAAGGGAAATTAAACCATTCTGGGTGAATATTCAGCGCTGCAAAATTTTTAAACCTTCGTTTTCGTGTGCGTGTGACCAAGCCTTTGATGCGGGCGTCTCCCTGTGTGCCGAAGCCCCCTTCGCTGTGGAGAGCCGGGGAGGGAATTTGCGCAGCCAAAACGCCCCGCAGCGGGGTTCCCACTGCAGGTACCCCCGCGGGCAGCCC
>NW_010558869.1:0-26248 GCF_000687285.1 Phaethon lepturus
ACCAGGGGAGGTTTAGATAGGATATTAGGAAGAATTTCGTTACTGAAAGAGTGGTTAGTCATTGGAACAGGCTGCCCAGGGAAGTGGTGGAGTCACAATCACTGGAGGTGTTCAAAAATTACATGCATATGTGGCACTTCAGGGTTTGGTTTAGTGGGCATGGTGGTGTTGGGATGATGGTTGGACTTGATGATCTTAAAGGTCTTTTCCAACCTTAATGATTCTAGGATTCTATGATTCTAAGTTCAGCCATGTTCACAACTCATGGTAGCCATGAATAACATACAGAACAGCAATAACAACATGGAAAATAAAATACTTATTTTTACTCAGACTGTAAGATCAGGTGAGTTACTTGAGCTGGGTCCCTGTATAAGGCTGCCAGTTATAAAAAATAATACATAAAGGTATCAACTTTAGAAGATCTCCTAAAGGTACCTTTATTTTCTAAAGAAGAAGGTAAAACCTATCTTGTTGTTAAGGCAAGGAGAAAAGGAAGATGGCAGCAGTGCCTGATAAGTCTGTGGTCAACATGTACTGTGAGCAGGAGGAGGGCAGGACGGCTAAAATCCTGACTTACCAGGGAAGCATCCTCCAAGGCCTGAGGTCAAGCTCCTCAAGAAGCAGCAGATGCATTAGCAAATCTCCTAGCTCTTCACAGCCAGGCAACAGTCCTCCTGGGCAGGGCTGCAGAGAGTGGGGCTGGCAGCGACGGTGTCCTTTGAAAGCCTGTAGAAAGGTGGAAAAGAAGGGGAGAAAAAGGAAGTTCTTAGAGCCTTTGGCTTCTGCCCATTGGCCTCAGCCTCTTTGAGCTTACACTCAGCGGGAGGACATGGGTAATCACAGAAAAAGGCCTTTTCATTTCTTCTGCTGGTTACCTTACATTTCAGGTTTGCTTAGACAGAGAGCCATAAGGATAGGCTTGACTGGGTGAGGTCATACTTTGGCCTCAGGAACAAAAGGATTCAAGGAAGTAATCAAATCCAATAAGAAAAGCATTTTAAATGCTCACCAATTATTTAAAATGGGAAATTATGTGAAAATAATTATTCCAGATCTGAGAGCATGTGTACTAAATTGTGAACATGATGTAGAAGGAGCTGTGTTTTTCAGCCTGGAGAAGCGAAGGCTGAGGGGAGCTAATTGCTGTCTTCAGCTACCTTAAGGGTGTTGTAAGTAAGACAGAGCCAGACTTCTCAATATCTCACGCCGAAAGAATGAGAAGCAATGACTGCATCACAGCAAGGGCAATTATAGGGGATGCAAAGTAAAAAAATTCTTCACTGTGAAGTTGGTCCACCACCAAAGCATTTCCCTGTGAGGCTGGGAGATCTCTGTCCTTGGAGATTTTCAAAAAG
Organism: Phaethon lepturus; assembly: GCF_000687285.1. NCBI lineage: Eukaryota > Metazoa > Chordata > Aves > Phaethontiformes > Phaethontidae > Phaethon > Phaethon lepturus. The sequence goes on from NW_010558869.1 coordinate 1,359, forward strand.
CTTAATTTTTGCTCCAATGTGGGGCTCGTAAGTCAAACTAAGATCTCAAATTAAAGTTGAGAATATTTATGGAGGAAAGCTGTAGACATTGTCCTATTTCTGCTGCCACTGACATTTTTTGTCCCCTATCCTTCCCTGTTGTTTCTTACCATGCTTCAGGGTGCCATGGATGCATCAACATAACTTGCAAACACAGCCACTCCTCAGCCCAGCTACCCAAGTTAAATGTTTTGCATGTTACTTTATTTCGCGTTTCAGTGTATGCTGGAAGGGTAACACAAATTTGGGAAAAGTACATTTCTAACACCCTGGTTAAGATGGTATGGTATGCCTGACCTCCAGGGCATAAACAGAGGTCTAAGGAACAACTAGAACAACAACAGGAGAACACAGGTCTAAGGAACAACAACAACAACAGGGAGACAGGCGGTACTGCAGTTTATATTTTGGTATTGTTCTTTCCAATTAGCAATAAATAAAACCCCAAAAAGGTATAGTTTTGGAGAGACAGAGCAGGAGCGCACTTCACTGAAGGCAAGAGAAGACCCTTACCTGCTGTCATGTGATTATTTAATCCTTCTATACCTGCCATTCACCAGTTAATGAAGAGGGAGCACAGCATCAATATGAAAATGCCCTGATATGCATGTGCCCACTCCTGGGACAAGGTCAGGGTCCAGAGGTAAGTGCCACTGCGTGAGCAGCACAGGAGGCCCATGCAACGTGCACCAGCACATCGGAGTCTGCTTCAGTGAGCACTGCCTGCCTGCAGCAGTGGCCCACCTGCAGCACGATCCTAGTCCAGGGCAGCTAGGTAAAGGACAGCACCATCCCTTTGATCCCGCTCATTCTTCAGTGTTTGCAAACAAAAATCTCATGGGGATAAAGTCCAGGTTGGGAATGCGAGTAAAAAGGGGAGGAGAAAAAAAGAAAAAAGTCAGCATCTGCACAGTGTAAGTTCATAGTCATAACTATTTTTGTTATTATTAGTTGATTAAATATGTTAATAAACAAAATAAATACAATTATCAAAGTTGCCTATAAATTCAGTGCAAAACCAGCAGTTACTCAAGGTTACTTAAGAACTCATTTTACTCAGAGTAAATTCCAACAGAAAAAAATAACAAAAGACCAGGAAAAATCAAAACCCAGAATACCACCATGTGTGCTGTGAACTTCTGGTCCTGTAGAGTCTTTTAATGTTTTGGAACATGAATTACCACAGACATGGTATTTTATGAAGTTTTTCATACTCTTGTTTTGTTTAACGTGTTCCTGTCCAACTGCATTTTTGTCAAAGCAACCCTCAAGTTTTTGAGAGAGAAAAAAAACCTCGTAGTAGCAAAAGATGACGGTGTGACTGCAGAGCAGGGCAGTTGGCATGTGCAGGATATACTGTAGCCAGGACACGTCCAGTCGGCTGGGCATTCATGCCAGCTGAGATTGGGCACTGAAATGGGGACTGCAAACCCAGGGCATAGGAAACCCCTCGGCAAATTCCAGCTGCACTTAATCAATCTATGGGCAGAACCAATTCACAATGTTCATCCGAGAGCTTGCTCACCTCAGGCCTCACTTGTGGTGACAGTGGCTGTGTGAATGCCCTCAGCCTCAATTTTTTTTTTTTTCTTTTCAAATTTGTACAGTTGTCCTTGTGCTGGAAGGTAAGGTAGGACACAAGTAAGGAAAATCTGACATATTTTTCTTAAACTTCACTGCAAACACACATTTTTTTCCTTGCAGCAAATCATATTACAGTCAGCTGGTTATTTGCCATGAAAAAAGACAAAAATTTCCAATCACTAAAATTGTTTCAACTTTTCCAACAGTATCATCTCAGTGCAAAGTAGCTGAAAAGCATCATATAAGTTATGTGATGGTGTGTTACATCCAATGGTGCTCACTGGGAACAAGCCTAGAATACAACACAAAGACAAGGCAAAATAAAAAATAAATGAAAAGAAAAATAATAATAGTGTGAGGTGGTTTGGGTGTTTTTACCCCTCAGAGTTCAATTTAGTTATTGATTTAATTTCACAGTTACAGGCCCACACTGATAAAAGATAGCACAGAATAATATACACATAACAAGGGAAATAATGGAAAAAATGGGCATGTGGTTTTCTTTAACTAGTTTCATTTTGTTACTACATTGTAGCCCACATTGATGCTTTTTATTTATTAACAAATGGTAAGTCAGACTTTTAAGAGGGAAGAAAAGAAAAATTAGTTTTTAAATTTTAATACTGAGGATGGTTAAAAAGTTTCTTGTGAAACTTCACAAGAAAATTAACTTTCAAACTAACCTTTTCTCTTAGAAGTGTTTGCTCTCCATGGAAGAGAGTTGATTTTTTTTAAGTTGGAAAATATAAAAGTGTGGAGATGAAAAGGGATTAAGCTGAAAACAAAAAATATTTTTCAAATTTAAGTTATTGCAACACCTCATAAAATTTGTATTTCAGATAGCTCATATTCCTTTTCCATCACCACCCCAGCAGTGAGATTCCCAGCTGAACACTATATCCTGTAGGACTGGGGAGTCCGTGGCAGCTCCCTGGGCTGCAGCAGCGCCAGTCAAAGAGTCATGCCATCCCAAGTGAAAACAAGGTACCACACATCAAAACTAAAATGCTGCAAGGTACTACAGAAAACTTTTTGATTGAAATAACTGATTTTCAGGCTCAAGTTTGGCTTAATTCTACTTTTTTTTTTTTTCTTCCTAAATAAGAGACAACGGCAAAAAGAAGCATTTTCTCACCATACCAAGCTCTGTCATTTTTTTTCCTGTTACTACATCTTTGGTAGTGTGGAGCCCTGCACCACAGGTGGGGAGACAGGATCTGTACCTGGAAAAATTACAAATTTACAAACCTGAAGCCTGCCACAGACCAGTCCTGCATTCAGACTGTTATGGGTCAGTAGTTTCCCAATGTTCACCTGTCCACTCAGCAGCAACTGCTGCAGCATCTGTTTCCAGGAGGAATATGAAACGCTGAGGTAGGTGAAGCATTATAGTAGAAGGATTGCCTTCCTGGCACCTACACAGACAGCTGGCTTTGGCTCAGACCCTAAAGGTTTACATCAAAATCAATTCCCAGGTTTTGATAGATGCGCTCTTTCAAGCATAGGTGCAAAAAAAAAGACTGTTTTAAAGAGCCCTGCCATGCTTCACCGTAGAAAATACCACAAGCTACGAAGTTTCATTTAGGGTATGTATGTTCAATGTTATGCAATTTTTACTTAAATTGCCCATAAACCCTCCCCCTAGAAGAGGATGGGCAAACGGTGCCATTGCATTTTATACAAACCACTTCAAGCATGATTTGGAAACTGTCAAAACTCTGACACTCACTGTAAACACTGCTGCATTTTTTGGAAGTTTTTCTTCCAAATTCTGTACTACAGCATGAACTCGCCTCCAAATGATAATACAGAGCAGCTCCCCCAGGGTGTAGATAATACGCATAATCACTACAGTCTCTGCCTATTCAAGTTAACACTTCTTAACAACAGATGTAATCTTCAGTGAAACCAAGCTTTTACAAATTGCTGTTAATATGAATCACACTTAACTTGTTGACGTATCTCTTCTAAAGAGCTTATGTTTTCCCTAGACGTATTTAAATTAGGAGTTCTTAACTACTATAATGAATATGAACTTGGATAACTGAGCAGGTCATCATTGCTTGTGAAATGAAGGCTGAGGGACTTACCTGTCCAGACTAGGGTGAACGTCTGACTTACATTGTATAAAAGCTTCATGACATGGTAAAGGTTTGGAGGGCACTGTTTCAAGAGGTCTTGGGGGTCAAGATTATCAGATGTTGCTTTCAGGCCTCTCCCAACAGCTCAAGGTGGGTTGTCACTGCCACAAAACGAGTCAGGTCATTGCATTAATTTTCATTGCTCAGGCATGCGGCAAATTAGGAAGGACTTCAGTTCAAGAGCTTGTCTACTTTTTTTTTTTAAATGCACTAAGTATGTGCTACATTCAAACACCACTGAAACAGTAAAACAATATGACAAAAGAAAGAGATTTATAAATATTCTGTTGCACAGAGAACAGCAGGCTCATTGCTTTTAGGCCACGAGATCATTGTTTTATGCCAGTGCAAGCACTGAATTTGCTCTAATATTTTAGAAATGCTCCAAAGCAACAGACCTTTACATCTCCTAAGGATTTTGCAGACAGTTCAAAACTGTACTTTAATATTTTTATACAATGATAACGGTTCAAAAAGTCATTTTACACCATTAATTGCATTCTATTTTGGTGCGGTAAATTTAGAAATATACATGTTTAACCAGACAATGCTGCAAGAAAGCTACTTAATCAGTAGATGACCGTACATTGAGACAAAAGCTGTAAGTACATTTATCCAGTTAGGTATGAATAATGCCTTATTGGCTCTAATGGAGGGTGGGGAAATGTGTCAGCAAGCAAGAGACACCACCACCACACAAAGCATCACCAATCCCATAAATGCAGAAAAAAGAAAGATAACAAGCACAATATTAACTTAAAACTCATAATGTTCTATTTTTTATGTTAAATGATAATTTTACTGCAAAAGCAAGTTTCTCATCTTTGAACTTGAAAATCTGCAAATGCATACTGAGGTATACTGAGGCTATATTTCCAGCTGGAGGTAGACTTTCAGCACAGTATAATTCAGTTTCCACCCATTTCAAACTAAAACCTACCCTGTTCCCCCCATCACCACCAGTTTTCCTCAATACAGAAACTTGATTTTTTTTCAGATACATCAATAAATTTCAGTTTTGTCTTCTTATAAGACAATATGTGCAATACATATGCATGGTAATTATGGAGTTTCTGGATATCTTTTGTTTCTCCACCTGAAAGGCAAGATACTATAATCAAGAATGGTAGATACAGTGTGTCCTCATGCATTTAAAATAAGAGGTGGAAGACCACACACAAGCTATACATGTAGTTGCTTCACAAACCCTTCCCAAAAGGTGACTTTCTGGCATCTGCCATAGAAAAAGGGAGGTTTGGCAGAGGCAGTATTACTGGAGTTCAAAGGTATAGCAAGGAGAGAACACAGCAAGCAGGGCTCACTGTTTCAACCACAACAGCAGCCAGAGCACAGACTCTTGCAAAGATAAGCTCTCACAGGTAAAAGAGGGGTACCTTCTGGTAAAGGCTTGGATAGCCTGTGCCAGGTCACTGTGACTTTCTAAGTTGTGGTCTGTTCAACCAACTTTATTACAAAATGGGCATAAAAAATTCACCTTGCAAGAGGTGAAGCAAAAAGAAAAGCAAAAGGAGATCTGTTCTCAGAAGCAGTATCTCTGCTTTTAAAGTTACCTTTTTCTCCTTTGGGCTTGTGTAAAACAAAGCCCGAGAAATGTTATTACTTCCAGCATGCTTGCTTGAAGGGAAGGTGCTTTGACAACAGAAGGTCTGTCCTAATGCCCTGGCTGTTCAGGACTGTCCCTGGCTCAGGATCCCACTCTGCTGGCACATTAAGCCTCCTGGCTCAGTCAGCAGTAGGAGCTGGGCAGCCCAGGGAGAAAATTGCTTTGGGAAACTCAAAAATGTCTGAAGGAGAGGCCAGGTGAGAGCTGAAAGCTCAAAGTGTCCCCAAGTCCTGGGTATGGTGTGGGATGCCCTCAAGACCTAGACCTAACCAGGCCGTGAGGGACTGGCCAGACAGCTGCAGGGAACCAGTCAGGCTTTCTGTCTGGCAGACAAGAGGCAAAACAAAAAATAAATTTGGGTTTTATTAATTTTTCTATCAAAAAAACCCAGCCTCGTTAGAAAGACTGACCTCTTCTTTGTGTTGCAGACCTTGATGTGAAACGCACAACACTCATGAACAGATATATGCATAATGTACATATCCATCCCCAGAGGAAGACAGTCATGAAGGGCAGCGGACACATGCAACAGCTTTGCAAAAGTGTAGGAAAAGGAAGAGGGAAAAAAACTAGTTTTCTGTACAGGAGTCACTTGCTTCTTTATCTACCCAGTGGCTAGTCAAAAACTAGACTACTTTTTTTTTTCCTCCCTGATGCACACAGAGATTCCCACGATGCAACTTCTTCTCCTTACCTTCATGGAAAATGTTTTTTCTCATAGACATATCACTCAGCTAGGAGATGATGAGACACTGTAGCAACATTTTTAATCCAAAAATATCTGTAACCAGAAAAATATTTTGTGTTCCTGATTTCCTCCTCATTGGCAGCTAAAAATCATGAAGTTTTCAGAAACTCTGTGGGGGAGGAATCTGCAACATCTTTGGTATGAAGAAAATCCAATTTTAAGGCACCTGTAATTAAAACAACAGAACATAATTCTCCCGCATTTGGTAACCTTACACACAGAACTGTACAAGGAAGCAGTTTTCAGTGAGCAAAAAGTTTTCTGACTCTGCATAACTCAGCCATACACCTTCTTGAATGCTGTTTTCAGCCACTCTGTCTATGAACAAACTATTTAGTACAGGTATGACTTAATTCTGCATAACACTAAGGTTGCTCAACATTTTCAATTTTAAACATGTTTTCAGCTGCTAATGGCTTTGCCAAACCTTTGTATTCTATGCCACTATTTGCCTCACATTTATTAGCTCTGTAGAATATAGTATATAAATATAACACACCAGGTACCCACAGAGCTTTGCGCAGATTAAAGGAAACTGTAAGTGTTGAAAAAAATTCCAGTTATCCATGTCATGCTTTGATGAGGGGATCTGAAATATGGCAGGAGGGAGTTTTTGTGTTAAAGATGTCCTCATTACCATTGTTGAGAAAATTTGTACCACATCAGCCATCTTAAAAGCTTTTGTACATTTTCCCTTACCCTTACTACCCACATGCATGTTCTTAGGAAAAGCTACTTACAGTTTAAGCACCTCAAGTCCCAGAGATGGGCTACTGCAACTTAGCCTGCGTGCACAAATTTGGCAGGGGAGATTTCATCCTGTGCTCCTCTGCTTTGATTTCTGCTGGACTGAGGCAGTGGAGAGGAGGACAACAGGAAGATCCCAATGTCAGTAGTAACAAAACAGGTGGGCAGGGGCTGATATTGGGGACACAGGTAAGAGTTTGGGAAGTGGAGCCTTACAACTGACAACTGGGAAGAGACAGAAACCAGGAGAGTAGAGGAGGGGTGCAACAAGTTAAGTGGCCCTCAAGAGACAGACTGGGAAAAAGATGGACAACAGGAATGAGCAGGATAGCTGGAAGCACATGAGTGGTGGATAAATGCAAATGAGGAAAGTGAGAGAGCCCAGAAGAGAGGGCTCTGCTTGGCAGGACTGAGAACACACTTGCAGTAGGTTTCGCATGGGTCTTCCACAGCGCAGCGATCCTCTAACGGGCTGTGCACAAGCCGTGAACTGAAGAGACAAAACTAGAAAAAAAAAATAGAATTGAATTGCGCATTGCAATGATACTACAGCTGTCAGTTACATAGACAAGGCAGCACGGCCAGGAGGCTGGAGTCTGTGTGCAGTGCACACAGCTTCTTGGTGGTAGCTGCTTCCTAGCCTTGGTGTCTGAGCTGGGGAGTGCAGAAGCTTGCTTCTGCCATCCAGCTCTCCCCACATCTTCCCTCTCTGGCCAGACACTTCTGTTATATGGATTCCTGTTGAATCCTGTTGCGCTTGCATTTGGAAGCTTCTGTGTTGCTTAAATGCTGGAGGTGGATTATAAAGAGGGAAGGACTGGTTAAAGTGATTTGAGGTGTGGGAAGAAGGAAGTTACTAAGAGAAGAGATTAATTTGACACTCCTAAATGTTTCATTACTTGCTCATGCATATTCCTAGTCCGAGGTTGAGGAAAGAAATCACTGCATAACCAGCCCTAACAGCAACTTAAAACCTGGATTCTACATTATTTCTCTCCTTCTCCGTGAGGAGGCAGGAGATCATACAAGATTTTTAAGTTGGGGCTCTGTTACTTCAGCTGTGACTTGAGCTATGCACGCACGTGTTGGAAAAGGTGCTCCTGCATGTGCTCACATTTTCAGTTATGGATGCACTGGAATAAGCAGGTCCTCCTTATGTCCTTTATCCTCTCAGGACAAATGAGCACAGCTAAAAACTGCCAGAGTCTTCAGTGCAATCATTTAGTATTTAGCATATCTGAAAGAATATGGTAAATAAGAAAAGAGAAAAGACATAACTTGTTCCAAAGAAATAACATTCTTCATTTCCCTCCTCCTCAGCTATCCGCTTCATGGAGCAAGTGAGTAAAAAATCATGATCCAGAGGGTAATGGCTGGCTAAGAGAGGCTCCTAGGTCTACTGCAGGTGTGCTGTGGTTCGAACCATATCTCTTGCTCAGTGCTGACAGCCAAAACCTCATCTTTGTAATCCATGTCCTGGCTGTGGAGTTCTCTGCTCTAATTATTCTGCACGTGTCCCTGCTCACAGCCTGGAACAGGATTTCTAAGGGCTGAGACCACTGGAACGGGAAAGATTTATGGAGTCAGTCAACGCTGGTTGAGTTCTGCAGAACCTTGAATAACAACCAAAAGACTCTTTCGAACCTTGATAGGGAAGTTTCCCTCTGCTTCGAGGATTACTCACTTCCTGGTGCACTGAAGTTGAAGGATTAAGTAACTTTTCCCAAATATAGAATGTATCACACCCAATCACACACACACTGTTGCCTTCTTAAGTGAAGCATCTGAGGAGGAAAATGAGATTACAAATTTAGGAGCATAATGAGATCACAAATTTAGGAGTATAATGAGATCAAGTTAAATTCACACCATTTCCCTGCCTAGGCACAATCTATGTCATTAGAAAGGATTAATTTTTTTGTTGCAATTGGTAATCTCGTTATACCTTTTGTCACAAGAATGATTTATCAGAATATGCATACGTTATGCTATACGTTTTGTGAAATATTATATTATGCTCTAACATAGTATCTTCACTTGACTTTTTCAGTATTCTATATTTTCATTAGCTGGTTTCCACTCACGCATGCCATACCACTCAGCACAGCTATAGATAGAGAGACCAGCCAACCAAATCACACAATATTGAAAAGGTCAAAGTAGTATACTACATTACTGTAATTTAGAGAATACTGTTCACAAAGTATTATAACTTTGATGTTTTATTTATGTGACAATGAAAGTAATGAAAATAGAAGGCACGGAAAAATTATCACATTATTATCAGAAACCATTGGGAGATTGAGGGATTGCAAAGCCCTCAATGTTATTATCTTTATAGCCTAATATAAATACATGTTAATCTTTAGGTATTGTACCTCTTATGCTAAGTTTCTGTGTGTCTCACTGTTCACTGCTTCTTTTGATGTTTTTTAAACACAAATAATTGAGAAGTCCTTAAGGAATACTCATAAACATTTTTTGAATCATGGCCCTCTTTTAGCTAACCTGTAAATAAATTTGGACAGAGATATAACGATTATTATTACTGACTCCTTCCCCCATCAAGAGAAAAAGAGAATTATGGTAATTACGGTCTTGCTCTCAAAGTCTATGGAAAAGACCTATTTAAGCTCAGTGGCTGTGCCACCATACCCAGTCGTGCAAAAGTACTTTTAGCGTGGCTGTGAGCACAAGCTGTTCTGTAACTCATCCACAATCCTGCTGCCCTTACAGACATCCATGTCTGCATGGCAAAATTTATGTGTGCTGACAACTGCATGGTTCCCCCACCTCTTTCCCCCTGCTCAGGATTCCTAAGAGATGAGACACATACTACAGAAACACCTGCAAATTGTCAGTTACCTCCCCAGGCCTAGGTTTAGTCAGTTGTCAGGTATCTGGTGTGCTCCCTCCATCATTGATCCTGGGATCAATGCTGTTTGATGCTCCAAAAATCTCTGGCTAATCTGAAAACCAGACTCCGTGCCATCTCCAGGCATGCAATTTTACCCAAAGGACATGAAGTACAGCTATGCTCTTCAAGTCTAGAAGAGCTGGCACAGAGAAAGCAGCCATGGCCCACATGAGATAGTACTCATGACTCTACAGGTTCACAGAGCAAAAGCGGATGTTTTTAAGATTGTCTGCAGAAAAAAAACCAGGGAACAATGTAAAAGGTGCAAGGACAGAGGGTATCAGCTAGGCTTTTTGAGATAGCTGCAGAATCGTGCTTAGTAGGTAGCTCGTAGTGCACTCTCCTATACGTTTGAGGCCACCCTGAACCCCTGAGCAAATTCAGACATCCACAATCCAACAGGCTGGGGAAGAGGTACTGGAAGCTGCCCTGCCTTCTCCCAGTATGGACAGTAGGCTAATCTGGGGCAACCTGTATCTAGCTAACATGTTTGATTAGATCCTGGTATTATAGAGTTCTGTAGGTTTGGGGAGTCAATAATAATGAGATTTCAGGGCACTTAATTCATGGAACTGTAATTAACCCAATGGCTAACTGAGAAGTAAGCTCAGCTAAGATTAAAACAACAGTAACTGGTGACCTAATTTCTACCTTATGTGCCTCATTGTCTTCCATGAGAGAATACCCATTTCCCTGTGAGTAAGGGGGGATGCCAGGATAACTCTTTTTTAGGACTATTCATGATTTCCAGTTTGAAACGCCACTGTTGCAATAACGCATTGCAAGATTTCCTAATGCTGGGCTGGAGCTGATTTGGCATCTCTCTCTCCCACTGAGTCCCTGTTAACAGAACAGAGAGGTTGGACTACAGCAAAGCTGCAGTGTCTGCAGGCAGTATAGCTGAAGAGCCACATTAAAAAATGCTGATGCTAGTTAGGTGCTTATATGGCAAAAAGAGCCTGTAGCTTCTCTTTTTCATACATGAGGTTTGAAGTTTTCTTCTGGGTTTGAGTGGTGTTTTTTTTTTTTTCCCTGGGGGGTGGGGTGAGGTGTGTGGCATGGTTTTAGGAGATTTAGGCGGGTTTTGGTGGGTTGTTTTTTGGTTTGGTGCTGTTTGAGTTTTTTTAGAAAAGCATCCGGCAAGACCCTGTTTTATGCCTTGTTGACATAAAAATAATGTCCTAGTAGAAGCAATGAAACCTCCTCTCCTGACAGTCACACCTCCAGTATAGATGCTATTATTCCAAGGGCAAGGTTGGGCACACCGCTAACCAGTTTACTGAGGAAGCAATTATACTCCACCTGTGTCATACAATTTTCAGTCTATCTCAAAAACGCAGGCTATACTCTCACAACTGACCAAACGTCTATAGGTAAGATGAACAAGTAATTTGCCAGGAGAAAGACTCAAAAAAAAAAAGCAACCAACAACAAAACACAAACCGAAAGAGAAAACCACCGGGCTTTATCTTTGTCAGCAGAGGTTACACAGGAGAAAGGGAGCAAGGGAGAAGCGAAGTAGCTGCTCCGTGCCTCCTGCAGACTCCCACCCTGAGCTGGTGCCTTGGCACCGTGCTGGTGAGGCTCTGGGCTCTCTGGCAGAGCAGGTGGCCGTGGGCGGCGTGCTCCACCATCCTCCTACTCCCAACAGATTTGCTGGTGCTGGGGGCGTAGAAAGTGAGCTCCACCTGAACAAACTGAACCCCTTCGCTTTTGGGATGATGGCTGGAGGGATGGAGAGAATGCCTTACGGAATTGTGATTTGGTTTTTATAACATATGGAAATTGGTCTGCGAGAAAAGTGAGAAATATTTAGAAACAGTTGGAAAGGCTGTCATTGAAATTTATCCTGGCTATGTCTAAACATGGAAAAGGACAACAGAAACCAACAGCAACTTAAGAAAAATGTAAAGAGAACTGACTATGCAACAAGCAGAAGGCTTATTTCTTTTTAAGTATAAACAATCTGGTGAGGAGGAAGAAAGGCAGAACTATAAAAATAAACCAAAGTAAAAAATAATGAGGGTAAAAAAATAATAATACTCTGCATCTGTTTGCAGAGATTTTTGTCTTGTACAAGCAGTCTCCAAATATAACTTTCTTGAGAGAGAAACCAGACAAAATATTTCTGTTCCAAAATATCACAGTAGATAATGGTATAAAAGGAAGGTGTACTGGGGGAAGGGGATAACCTTTAGCTATGGACAAGCTTTTATACACCTTCCTTGGGTGACTAATCTTTCTAGCCTCCTTACACAGCCAATGGAAACAGATGCTAGCCTCCACAGGGCAGTTCAGTACCCATAAATGCAGATGGCATGGACGCCTTATTTACAGGAAGGATAAAGACTATAACTAATCACAAAACATCGGTCATTTTCTTTGAGCTTTGACTGTTGGGAGGCCTAGGCTAAATTACAGATGGAACAAACCGCTGCCTTCAGGGGAAGCTAAGGAAATGGGTGTGAGGACACAGCACCCGTATTTGATCTTTCTCCCTTTTTTCTGTTCATTAAGTGCAGCACTGTGCATTGAAACCCTGCCTTCCCACTCATTCTCTTTGTGGGTTTTGGTTTTTTTTTCCTCGCTTCAGCTCTGTAATGTTTCTTTTCACTCCAGTGCCATGGGCAATCACAGGCAAATGTAGCTCCCAGGCTGCAAGCTTGCAGAAGTGCAGAGCACCCCATGCTTAGTCCACAGATTTTCTTCCTCACTGCTGTTTTCTACTGGTGGAGAGGTCCCAGCCATAGGGAGCAACCCTTTATCCAGAAAAAATAATTCATTTACACTTGCAACTGAAGTGTCCTTTGTGCAGCAAAGGTAGAAATTTTGTTCCCAGGGAACTTGTAAAAAGTCCATATTACAAAGACAGTGGAAAAATTAATGTGGAGGCAGCCTAAGAAAATATTTGATATACCAAGATTGTCAACGACTATAATCAAGGGTACGGACAGAAATAGAGAATGTAATTGCTTCTAATTTGAACACCACAGCATTTACTTGCTTTTCATAGGAGCCAAAATAGGCAAGATTATCTAGATTTTCAAATGAGTTTATCTATGAACAACTGGCTGAGTGGATTGACAGAAAAAGTAATATAAGATGTTGAATGTATAGCATACTTACTATAGAAGCACAATGACAGAGAATGCTGTTATTACTGTGTACGTTGCTGAATCTAATAGTATAAATTCAATGCAAAGCCTGAGTTACTTTTCCACAGTTGTAATTTGGAGAGGCAGAGCAACCTAAATTGTCTTACATTTCCTTTAAAAAGAAGTTCCATTTTAAAAGTATATATGTATATAGATTCCAGAAAAATCATAGGATTCTTCTGTTTTCCTTTCTTCCCACGCTATATCTGAGAACACCAATTTCTCCTCTCTTTGTTTCACTTTTAGGACTGGCAGAGGTGCAGTTTGGCTTAGGACGCCAACTCATTGTATTTACTCACTCTACTACCTAATAACTTTTCATTGTGCAACTACTTAGAAACAACTAAACAGAAAAATCATTATTTTGCTCATATTCCCAGAAGTATAAGCAGTCTTTTACTTAACTTACACCTATGAATTTCAACTGATAACTTATTTTCAGATCCAAACTTTCAAATTTTCTGGTTACTCGCAATCCTTTCTGACAGAAAACAGGAACCTCATCACATGCTGTATTTTGCTACCTGGCACAATACAGAATTCCTGTAAATAACTGTAAGCAATGGGCAAACCACGGTTCATTTTTGGTAGAAATTTCTCAATAGAGCTTCAGTATTGTTTAAAAATTCCTGCAAAAATAAATTGAAGAATTTGAGTTAATAACATATTAACTTGCTGATAATATTTGGCAGGTTTTAGAGATTTCTGAAAAACTACAAATAGGAAAAGCAGAAATATTCATTGAATAATGTATGATTTGTAGCGTATTACATCAATTTCTCAAATCTCCCTGACTCATAATAAAGCAAGTCTATCTGGTGTTGAAGAAATGTGGTATTGCTTGGGCTTCATTGCACATGTGCTCAAGTGCTATCCTGAGTTAGACTATTCCATGACATACATGCAAAATGTACCTGACATAGCAGGAAGACACCAAATGTGGACTGATAATGCAGCACATTTGTATAGCAGAGTATGGACATGAGCAAAACTATGCCAGGCTAGAGCTGACAAAGGAGAAAAAATAAAAGATATGGAACTGAGTTAAAATACAAGTGAAACTCTTCATGGCTGAGGCAAATGCACCCAATGATTACTACTATCATTTTTCAATTTGTTCTGATAGGGGATATTTAAATAATCTCATGCTGTTTCCCACCCATCCTTCTCATCACTCCTTTCCTCTTCTTGCTAGCTTTCTCTCATCATATCCTTTGTTTCTTAAGGTCAGTTGAAAGACATCTTCCTACATGCATGAATAAGGCCACAGTGAATACTGCGCACTAGAAGATGAAAGAATAATCTGTTTCCTATAAATGTCTCTACCAACTGTCACCAGGAACATAAGAAAGAGAGCTCTTCTACTTTGCAAGTAAGGGTTCCTGGAGAGATGACATATTTTTCTGTTTCTTTAGGTTAAATGTACTTGTTATTTACATGAAAACCATCTGCTACAACATCCTACATGCCCAATAGGACCATACAGTTAAAACACACTAAAAACACATTAATGTGTCTTTCCATGCTGTGACATGTTAATAGTGCAAAAAGCTATTAGAACCAGGCTGTCAGGCATACACAATAGAGGAATTGTTAGGTCAGCATGAACATACGCTGCACCATAATTCATAAAAGAATACCATTAACGTATAGCAATACAAGTAGACATTAAAAAAAAAATCAACATTTAACCCTAGTTTTTAGCCTTTCCCAAATTTTTTGCCCTTTCAGCAATTAAATTTGTTGGAGCTAGCAACAGCAAGCTAGGCTAAAAACATCACCTGTGAATTAATGGCCCATTTTCTCAAGTGGCTGAAAGGGATAGAACCATCTACAAGAGCAGACATATTCAATGCACAAGCAAAACCTGGTTTTGCCTGTAAAAATTAGGTAGTTGCTAAAGTTAGTTGTGCTCTCATTAGCACAATCATCTACTTGAACACATATGTAGGAGGTTATAGTGCATGACTGGTATGCACTTTGAGGGGAATATATAATTATTTTAATTTTTTTATATTCAGAAGCAAAAAGAATAAAAATGTTTTCAAAATCTGGACTTACCTGCCCCACTCAAACAAATCTTCCATACAGTGAGATTTTGTGTTATTTGGCCTTTGCTCCAGTAAGATTAATGTTTAGGGAAGGAGACTGACACTGTCAATGTAGAAGAATGAAGAATAAAGACCACTGTTAGGAGCTTGGCAACAATATGTGAAGATATGTATATGCCATTAAAAAGAAATATATCAACTCTACTAGTCATACACACATATCTTAGTAGGTATGGCTATAGTTTCCTCTTGACTCTGCTATCAAAGTGTTTCTTACCACATTTATATGTTCCTCAAAAATATACATAGAGAAGTCAAAGGTCTTTTTGATCAGATGAGAGGTTCCTTTGCAAGCTATCTTTGTCCACTTGCCTAAAAGCCATATAAAAACTGGCTCAGTACGTCCTTGAATCCTTCATACTTGTTCTGCTGAATCCCTGTTACTTTGTGTTTAGCTGCACATCTTCTAGCTGTTGACCTTTACACATGCTCCAAATTGCAGGATGCTGCAGGACATATTGTGCTTGCTGACATACTTTTCATGAAGAAAATCCTTACAATCAGCTGGCCAATATATGAAGCTACGTTTGACCTCAGGGCATAGAATGAGGTAGCTGTCCTTACGACAAAGGAAATCAAAATGTTTTCTCCATACAGGTCTGTGGAAAGAGGGAGGGGGGAAAGAAGCACCAAAATCCACCTCTCTATCAGAACAAAAGGAAAATAAATCCTTTCCAAAGGCGTGAGGTTAAAAAGCACTGGGTTCCAAAGTCCAAGAGGCCAATGGAAGCTGAAAGTGTTTGGCATCCATTTGGACTGGTCCTATTACTTCAACACACTATTCAGATCAGCATTGCCCTCTTACCAGTTTCAGCATATATTTTCTAGGACCCAGAAGAAATCAGTGCTAACCACAACAACAGTATTTTAGGGATGGCAGTAGTAACCATTAATAACAGCTAATCACAAATCAGAGACAATCTTCATAGTCTATTTAGCACACCAATTCCACATGCAACTTGATAAAGATGGAAAACAATTCAGTCTGTTGCTACATACTCCACAAGGTCTAGAGAAGTGAATTAAAGACAATAACAGGTAAACAGATGATTCAGGAAACACTTGAATTTAGACATACAATACTGAGGTAAGAGTTTGAATCGTCTCCCTGTTCAGTCTTCTGAGCTCAGGCTTTGCTGAACTACCAGGCTCTGCCTTTTGCTGTGACAGGGGAACATCACTGAAGTCAAGACATATCATCTGAAAGAAAAAGTCAGAGTTACAAATTCACACCAAGATCCACAGCCCAAAATGTTTTGGTTATTTCAAAGTGGGCTGGGACGCATTTGCAATGATTTTTCATGGGGCTAGAACACCTGCTCCCTTGACAGAAAACAGTAACGATACATGCTACAAATATAGTACTGCTTCACGAATAACTTAGTAATATTTAATTAAAGTATCTACATGAAAGAAGAGAACATCTCTGAGATATGTAAAGTATTTAAGCACTTATTAAAGAACTCATCCTTTCAGAAAACACAAATGATTTATCAGCATAGGCTTATCTTATGGTTTCATCCAGCAGTCACAATTCAGGGCATACCCAACCACCTCTTTCCAAAACACTCTACTATGTATCGTCCCTCTGAACTTTGTGGAAATGTGCCCAGGACTCTCAATTCACAATTTACGAGGCTTTTCTTAGGCACTGCCTTACTCTTCAATGTGTAGGATTTATGTATCCACTCATAACAATATCCTATTTTCTTATGTAATATGTCCACTATGAAGACCACTTCTGGAAGTTACCCATTTGTCAAATTATCAACAAGCTTTATACGAGGTTCCCAAAGAGAACAGCAATGAATCTAGGAACAAGAGTGTGCATTTAATATTTCTCATTGTGTGATAATTTTTTACCAGTTCGTCCTCGAAAAAACTGCAACAAAGCCTGAAGTCAGGAAGATGCTAAAGTATTAGGGCAACAGAAATACTAAACTGGTATCTATAGGGGAGGAAAAGAGCCTTGCACGTTACACATGATGTCACTGTATGCAATCACAGGGAATTAACAGTGGAAGAAAAGGAAGAGGCAATTATTTTTTAAATGGTCTTTCCACCTAGGCAAGAAAAAAGCAAGTTTAAAGTAGCCACTGCAGGCATAAGAACAGGGAGGATGTATCTCTATGAACTCCCCAACCTGTGCTGTTCTGAGCAAGCTGTGGTCACAGCAGGAGACTCTCAAACAGTGAAGGGGATTCATTGTTGTTGCATACAGCCATAATAATGCAAAGATGTTGAATCTCTGTGTGAACCTTTCCCATCCATTGCTGGGAACATGTTTGTACATATAGATCTTCTCTAATCTTTAAACGTTACAATAAAGCTGACCCTTCAGCAGAATAACAAAACAAGACATTCACTTCTCTGCGTGCAGAACAGTTAATAAAATCAAGGAGCTGGAGCACTGCATTGGTGCCTACCATGGCAGATAGATAGTTAACAAATGAATAAAAGATGTTGTGCTGCTCCAGGGCAACAGAGAAACATCTCTGCTAGTCCACACAGAGCAATTACAATTGGTAGGAAAGCAGCCTGTGCTGAAGAAGCATCACCCATTGACTGAGCCATTTCAGGTTTGGGTAGACAACTGGACAGTGGTGAGAAGGTATAAAAAAATCCAGGATGCTCCTATTACTAGTCTTACCACTACTATTAATGCCATGTTTTAAAGCTTTCCCCATTTGCACACTTTCTGTGCTCTCAACTGGCTCCTTCAACTGAGGTACAACACTGCTGAAAATTCCCCCTCACATCCCAGACCCAAATTGTGCCTGCCACGGCAGCTCTAACTCAGTCCTCTACTGCTGACTACAGAGTTATTCTCCCAGCACTGCCACTCCTCTCAGATGTCTTCGTTTAACTTGAATATCCCTTAGCATCTGCCAGCATTCTCCCCTAGCTAAATTCCTACTGAATACACTTTAATTCTCTAAGCCTCATCAGCTATTGCTCTAAATGCATTCCTTCAAAAGAAAAAATCTCCACCTGACGTTAATATGTGTATCAATAAAAGGAGGATTAGAAATCAGCACTCCTAGACTATTGAACAAACTTCTTTCTGCCTCAGTTTATTCAACCATAAAATGGCTATAATATTTACTACAATATTTCAAGGAATAGTTAAGAAGCTTAATGTTATTAATTCAATACTACAGATTCTGACTTGCTACAGGGAATATATAAACATTCCCATGCAAATTCAATATATATTTCTAAGATTTATAGTTTATTTTTTGTAGCCATTAAAATAACATTATTTGCAAGGTTAATACCCCAGTCTTATGGAGTGGAAAGTAGTATCTGCATTATAGTCAAGATTTCAAGATTATATTTTTATATCCTAGTTATTACTTTTAAGTAAGTCTGTAGCATTTATTTTCTCCTATAGGGCAGTATTATTAATAAATGCTTGCTATCAGTAAGTTTAAATAAATGTATTTAGAAACCCATTGTTCTAACGAATTCCCCTGGAACAAAATTAATCCTTTTTTTAAAATACATAGAGCAGAATCTTTTTCATGTAACTGCTTTAGCAAGTTTTTTTCCCCTGAGGTCTGTATATTATGGAAATACTTTCAAGCAAAAAAAAAAAACCAAACCAAACCAAACCAAACACACCAAAAACCAAAGGGAAGAACCAGTAAACCCTATAAGTACAGAGAATGCCATTGTAACATAAAGCCAAAAAATACTATTTCTAAAATTACAGACCTGAAGTTGTTCTTTCAAAAAAATTATAAATAACTTCCAAGTTTGATTCTGCAGGCTGTATTTACTGAAACATTAACAAGTGAGAATTTCTGCTGTCTCTCTAAAAAAAAAGAGGGTTGCAGTACTAAAGTACTTAGCTGTACTTTAAACTTTCTGTAAGAATTATTCTGATCCTCACATGGGATGCCTGTCAGCCATTTCCAGGACTAATTGACTGATTTTTCAGCATATGTCACAGAGTTTTGATATTTGTAAATGCTTCAGTCTTTTAAGAGTTTTGTTGTTTTCTATGAGCTACAACTTTGTTGTATACAACCGCCAGCAGAGGGAGAAAATGCGATATGAAGTATAGAAATGTAATACAACACACCATCTCTCACCCGCGCTACTGAAAGAAATATGATGCGATTTCAACCATTTCTTTTCTAGGACAGGGTACACTCATTGTCAGTTCTCCAGCCTACAAGTAATCTAATTAATTGTTGGGGTTTCCCCCCCCCGGTCTTTTTGCCACCTCTCCCCTTTTGCCTTTCATTCCATGCAGGCTGAATCTTTATGAGACATATAAATAGTGGAAGAATTATGCAGAGGGCTTTACTATGAAACTAGAAATCATTTCATTGACATTAATGGGAAAGTCTGTCTTTCGGAGAGCTCCACATTTCTAGATGCCATTTCCTGTTCTCAAGGTCCCCTAATGCAATGAACCAGGGCAAGATGGGAATTGCTTTACCTCTCCTATGCTTGAGACACATGTGTATATGAGACGGGCTGCCAAAGGGCTACATTTTTTAAAAATACTAGCAGTTAGTCTACATAGACTGGCTTCTGTTTTATTTAACAATTTGCTAAGCTTATTGGCACACATGCAGTTATTTTAATCAGAGGTGACCACATTTACCCCTGAAGCTGCCCTCCCCACATTTGTGCAAGCACACACATACACACAAAACCTTATAATATGCTATTTAAATAAAGTGCTTTCTTATTCCTTCCTCAGGCATAAAACCCATCAGTTGTAACAGAGACAAAGGGCAGACCGCTCTTGCTGCTGCCTCATTGCCTCCTAGCTTCTGGCACTGGGAGGCTTGCCTGGCTAGGTCAGGTGTTTGGTGTAGCTCTGTGTGGATCCTCACACTCCAGGTGAGGACACAATTGTGGCTGACAAGTTAAATGCTCTCTGCTCAGGTTCCCCATCCCCATCTACTGCCTGGAGCATGGTATCACGCACCATCTGCTTTAAATAAGGGGCTGGGGATGCGTCAGTACAGCCAAAGGGTAGAGCTCCTGGGCATAAATTACTTTGTTATTGCTCTCATATTCCTAAAGCAGTCTGCCCTTTAGGTGTCTCTGCTGCTTTCCAGCTGTAGGATGTTACACACACAAATGATCATGGACCTAATAGCAAGTGATGGCAGTGCTAGATCATCCGACACTTTCAGATGTCTGAATTAAGCCAAGTTATGGGGGGGGAATGACGACCAAAAATCATTAGATACTCACTGTATCAAACACCCTCATCGTTAAGACACTTCCCAGAAATGGGAGAAACCCGGAGCGAAGTCGTTGCTTGGCCAGCAGTCAGAGATTTGGCTCCAAGTCTCCTGTACCACAGACCTCAGTCCTTGCTGCTGCAAGACTGGCTTCTCTGAAACAGAAATTGGGACAAACCCCTCTCTTCCCATTTACATCTCCCTAGGTTAGAAGGGACATCAGAAACTTTAAGTAGAGAAACTTCAGAAGACAGAGAAGATCCTGGGTAAGGCCGCAAAAGACAAGCAACAGGCAGCAGTTCAAATAATAGTAGGACGGGGAGAAAAGCCCTACAGTGGCATGCGGAGAAGCAGAAGAGTCCAAGATTTAATATTTGTATCACATGAGGGGTATTATGATAAATAAAGTTTGCTGCCATCAAAGGCTATTGGAACCATGCAGGCATCACCTTCACAGGGGTACTGGCAGAGGGAAAGGTTATCCACAACATCAGAGGAAGGCTGTCACTAAGGCATAGCAACAGCAGCAACAACCTGAACAATCAAAGGGGAAGGTGGGCCGTAACAGATTCAAGACAGCAAGAGAGGCTTGCTGACAAGGCCATCGAGGAGAGATGCCAGCTGGTCCCCATCCTGTTAAATATGACAAGTGGATATGAGAGATGTCCTGAGGTTTCTGTCCTCTCTAGCCTGGCAATGCTGAACACCACAAGGCATGGGGCTGTTCTGCACCTCCATTCACAAAGCGCTACGGCTATACTAACTGGTGAACAGACAACTAAAGCGCAGTGTTTTTCTGAGCAAGGTCTGTTTTGGGTCTGGTTTGCTTGCTGTAGGACACGTGCAGAGCCAGGTGCCTTCCTTGTACAGAGCTAAGGATACAGGCTACACGTGCCACCACGCTACTGCGTAAAGCCTTCCAAGGCAGGACTTAAGAGTCAAAATATCTTCATCTCTGTGCAATAGGGTAGCCCACATAGGATTGAGCTCAGCAGTACACTCAGGCCAACATTTAGACTAGAACAAGTCTGAACTTTGCCTCTTGCTGTGCCTCTGAGCTTATGCAAACCTATACAGAAGCAGAAGGTGATATATGAACAGTGTAGAGGACCAATAAAAGTTCAATAAGCGCATATGTGTACCACCCATTCTGAAAAAGCAGTGGAAGCAAAACTACCACCTGTCTTTGGAGCAAGGACGCAGGAGCTTCACTGTTTTAAAATGACATTAATCCGACAATTGCAACTCAATGCACAGCAGTGGGCAAAAAACTTCAAGGACCAGGCTGGTGCTGTTAGAAGGATGGTGTAGCTTGCTAAGCAATTTTTACCTGTGTGTAAATTCTGCTGATTTAATCACAGCCTTCTCCAGGGATTTCTCTAGGATTTAGATTTCTCTCATGTCAGAAGGACTTGCCTACATGTGATACATAGTCAGATTACTTCAAAAACTCTTTGCAGGGACAGTCAGGAAGCGAAGCAATGTGTACACAGTTTCTGCAATTCAAACACTGGCCATGCAGGCATTTCTGTTGAATACTAATTGTCTTCTAAAAAGATTATTCATTCAGGAAGCTCAACACCATTACATAACCTAGCATCTAACCAGTAGGTTTGTACTGTACCATTGCCTATGGTAGCTCATAATGACTTTTGTATCCATAATAGCTTTGGTACCCATAAAGGTAGCCTCCTAAAGGAGTGGCTTGGATTTATCACTGTGTGCCTCCATAGTCATGCTTGTACAACTCACTGGTCACGGCACCAGTGACGCTAAGATCACTGTATATTGTCCAGCAATGAGACCTAAGGAAATGTGACACTGCCACAATGATAACAGAGAAGTTTTTAGGCACGACTGTTACTGGGCATGCTCTGGTGTCTAAACAGCTCCCAAATCAAAGATGTCAGGCAGCTCATGGGCTCAGAGTGCAGGCAGTGCAGGAAGGTAGACCTGTGCGTATGGAGATTTGTGTTCTACAAAAGCAGGCCCGTGGACTTTAGTGAAGTCACTGAAGCAGAGCAAAGGAAAAATCAGGCCCATGTTGTGCTACAAATGTCTTGTGCAGGACTGTGGGTGTATTTAATTCAGCATAGCAAGGACACAGATTATTTATTGTTCCTTTTTTTATAAGGCTGTGGCTTGTTTTCCCTCACAAAGTTATGTTTCTTACTCTCATTTGTAACTTGCCAAGGGCAAGTAAAGCACAGCAAATACACAGAAAGCAAAGTCCTGGCAGGATAGTTCATTGCAGACTTACACTGCTAGTGGCATTTGCTGCTTGTAGCAACTGCTACAAATAGGGCAAACACAGGGAAATGGTTTCCCAAGTAGCAAGTCATACAGTATATTTAGAAAGTACTGATTCCCTCAGAGAAGCATGCAGTCAGTGGATAGAAATGTTAGATATGGGAATCAGCATATTTCGTAGCATCAACATGCTGCAGAGAAGGCTATAGCCAGTGCTAACATTTTTATTATTACCCATTCCCATCACTGGGAAGAAAGTACAGTGTAATTAAAAGACTGATCTCCTAGAAACAATGCTTAATAAAAAGAAAAAACCCTGAAGGTAATTCCACCTTTTCAAACATCACTCTCCACTTAATTTGGCCTGAGTTGTTTGTAAGCAGCTACAAATATCTACAATGAGGATAAGCTCAAGTCTATGGACTTCATTCTGTTTCCACTCAGGCCAGTAAAAAGTCTAGAGTAAGTTAGCTGAAGTTAATGTAGAAGTAAAGGAATAAAACTAATGCAAGTGAAAGATGAATTAGACTTGGTCTACAAAAAGGTTTAAGAAAAAAATCCAGCTTCAATTTTCCGGTTCAACCAAGCCAACGTAAGAACAGTATTGGCAGAAAGAGATATGGAATCATAGAATAAAAGAATCTTTGGGTTGGAAGGAACGTCTAAAAGTCATCTAGTGCAACTCCCATGCAGTGAGCAGGGACATCTTCAACTAGATCAGGTTGCTCAGAGCCCCGTCCAATCCAACCTTGAATGCCTCCAGGCATGAGGCACCTACCACCTCTCTGGGCAACCTGTGTCACTGTTCAATACACTCATTGTAAAAAATTTCTTCTTCATATGTAGTCTAAATTTACCCCCTTTTCATTTAAAACCATTATCCCTTGTCCTATCGCAACTGGCCCTGCTAAAAAGTCTGTCCTCATCTTATAAGCCCCCCTTTCAGTACTGGAAGACTGCAATAAGGTCTCCCTGGAGCCTCATCTTCTCCAGGCTGAGCAACACCAACTCTCTCAGCCTGTGAGACCCTCTTCTGGACCCGCTCCAACAGGTCCGTGTCTTTCCTGTGCTGAGATCTCCAGAGCTGGATGCAGGACTCCAAGTGGGGACTCACAAGAGCAAAGGGCCAGAATCACCTTCCTCGACCTGCTGGCCACGCTGCTTTGGATGCAGCCCAGGATACAGTTGGCCTTCTGGGCCGTGAGCACACATTGCTGGCTCATGTCCAGCTTTTCATCCACCAATACCTCCAAGTCCTTCTTGGCAGGGCTGCTCTCAACCCCTTCATCCCCCAGCCTGTATTGATACCGGGGATTGCCCCGACCTAGGTGCAGGACCTTGCAAGCACTTAACCTTGTTGAACCTCATATGAGTTTCACATGGGCCCATTCCTCAAGCTTGTCCAGGTCCCTCTGGATGGCATCCTGTCCCTCAGGTGTGTCAGCCACACCACTCAGCTTAGTGTAACCTGCAAACTTGCTGACGGTGCACTCAATCCCACTGTCTATGGCACTGATGAAGACAGCAAACAGTACTGGTCCCAGTATGGACCCTCAAGGGACACCACTTATCACCGATCTCCATCTGGACATTGAGCCATTGACCACTACCTTCTGTACGCAAAGATCCAAGCAATTCCTCATCCATCAAACAGTCCACCCATCAATTCCATTATTCTTCAATTTAGAGAGAAGGGTGTTGTGGGGCATCGTGTCAAAGGCCCTCCAGAAGTCTAGATAGATAGAATAGATCATAGCTCTTCCCTTGTGCACTGATGTGGTCAATCCACCACAGAAGGCCCACTAGGCTGGTCAGGCAGGACTTGCCCTTGGGGAAGCCATGCTGGCTGTCTCGAATCACCTCCCTGCCCTCCATGTGCCTTAACATAGCTTCTAGGAGGATCTGTTCCATGATCTTCCCAGGCACAGAGATGAGGCTGACAGGTCGTTTGTTCCCAGGGTCCTCCTTGCTACCCTTTTTAAAAATGGGTGCAAAGTTTCCTTTTCCAGTCTCCAGTCTTCACCTGACCGCCAGGACTCTTCAAATATCATGGAGAGTGGCAATTCCCTCAGGACTCTGTGATGCATCTCGTCAGGTCCCATAACTTGTGTATGTTCAAGTTCCTCAGGTGGTCTCGAACCTGATCTTCTTGCAGTGGGAGGGACTTTGCTCCTCCAGTCCCTGTCTTGCAGTCCATCCCCTTGAGATGTGTGGGAAGAGAGACTGCCAGTGAAGACTGAGGCAAAGAAGTTGTTGAGTACCTCAGCCTTCTCCTAATCTGTTGTTGCCAGTTTGCCAGTCTTGTTCATTGGGTCTTGTTCATTGCGGGGGGGCGGTACACTTTCTTTGACCTTCCTTTTCTGG
>NW_010558870.1:0-307 GCF_000687285.1 Phaethon lepturus
CAATTAACTCTGAGCCTCTGCCAGACAGAAGAGGGAATTACGCTGAAATTGCTAGGGGAAAAAAATAAAATCAGAGGGTGTTTCTAAGCAAAATTGCTCGGGGTGCCCAGGCATGTCCCTGCCAGCGAGGGGGTCCTAGCAAACGCAGCTCACCCCAAGCCCACACTGGGGTGCAATGGGGCAAAGGGTGGGTAAGGGACACCCATGTGTCGCACAGAGGGGTTTCTTTAGGTGCATAAACAGCAGCTGTAGCCCAGCTCCGACAGCAAACGTGGGCCATCCTTCCCTCCACGTCAGGCTGGAGCTC
>NW_010558870.1:391-4074 GCF_000687285.1 Phaethon lepturus
ACCCCGCTGTGCCCTGCCCCTGGCTGGCATGCCAGCTCCTGCTCGGCAGAGAGCACAGCACGTCGGCGAGGGAAAAATCAACATTTCTCAGCTTTACACCTGCCCCCATAAATTAACAGGCAAACAGCTGGGGGCTCGCTGCAGCACAACCCGCATCGTGCAGCGTCCAAAAAAGCAAGAGGCTGCAAAGGCCCTTCCAGGGTGGCTGCTGGTGGGGCGAGAGACGGCAGAGCCCTGCGCCCCAGCTCTGCCTACGGTTACCGGGACCCCTGGGCATGGTCCCTGCCCCCGTGGCTGGGCAGGATCTCAGCAGCAGCAGGGCCGGGACCCAGCGCCCACAGGGCTGCCCAAAACACAATCTCCGGGTCCCCCACGCAGCCCCGGGTGTCCCCGTGGGACGCTCTCAGGGAGCCCTCGCTGGTGGCACGTGCCAGTCCCTGGCTGCCGCGGGGGAAACGAGGCACCCACCCAATATTCCACCCACCCTCCGTAAGCGTTTCTCCACGGAGCTGGGAAACGCGGGCAAACCCTGAGGGACGCAGGGCTGGGAGCGGGGCAGGCAGGACTGCGCTCCCGGCGTTACGCGGCTCTTGCCTAAGCCCCATCTCACGGAGGGGAGAGGGGTTGCGAGGGGGCACTCGCTCCAAACCCTCTCCCGTGCCCACTCTTTGTCTGCCCGTCCCTCCGCAGCTGCTGCCGTATCGCATCTCACATTTTCCAGCCCGCTGAGCAGGGCTGCTCTCCACCGCAGAGCTCAGCAACAGCGAGACGGGGCAAGGACACCTGAGACGCCTCCAACCTGTGTGTGAGATGTCCCCTTTTTTGGAGGAAACGCTTGAAATAACCCATTTACGGAGGGTGGTGTCACAGCAGGTGCACGCACCTGAGAGCAGGGGCAAGAGGAGACACCGTCCCGCTGTGCCCAGAGCAGCAGGAGGAAGGCAGAGCCTTGCAAAAATCTGGGTTGCAGAGAGAAATGGGTGAAGCGTGCTTAAATATGTACATTTTATTATGGCAGCCAAGGAAAGATGCAACGTGAACTGGCAGCGCTACAGAGGGCTGCAATGTGCTCTGCCGGGAAGCTCCAAAACCCAGCGTGCATCACACGGGCATAGTAGCACCACGCGTGCCTGGCCCGTGCCAAAACGTCGTCAAAACCCCCTCACCCCCAAAATCCTTGCTTCGCTTTAAAAATGCACCAGGTTTTACACAGCTCCGATGAATAAATTAAAAAATATTCATTTGCAGCTATTTGGGTGAGTCCTAGGAAATAAGTCACCTCTGACAAATCTGATTCATCCGCACCCAAAGGGAGGGGAGCTGCCGAGGCCAGGGGCCACCTCCGCAGGGTCCCTGCACGCTGCTCTCCAACCCGTGCTGCACAGCAGGGCGGGTGATGCTGATCGCTTGGGTCAGGGCTTTAGGTTTGCCATAAGGCCCCAAATCCCCAAATTTTTAGCAGAGATGGCACAAGCCAGCACCCTGCTGCAGCCCAGCACAGTTTTCCGCTCCTTGCTGGAGAAACCAGGCAAACCACCAAAACATGGCGATAAGCAGGGTGCACGTGTTCAGGGAAGTGTGAGCAGAGGGACCCACGTGCTGGCGTGAGCGCGCGTAGATGCCGCGGCGAAGAAGAGAGGATGCCACCAGCATCCCCACGGCGCTGCCTGGAGCACGCCTCCAGCAGCCCTCCACCCTCTCCGCTGCTCCCGGCGGGGGGATTTCAGGTGCCATCCTTCATGGCAGGTAAAATACTCACAGCCCGCATGCCTGCAGCTTGCCGGGAAGAAAATGACGTGGAAACGGAGGAAGCAATCGCGCGGTCCACAGGAACGGCAGCGCTTACACACGCGTTCTTGGAAACCTGAGGGGCCTCATCTGTATTTTTCCAGCTCTCAGTAAATCAAAGCCCTTAAGCTCTTGCTGCTAATTCTGGCAGGAGTTGGGACACCAGCTGTGAACTGGGGCTTTGCTAATGGACAAAGGGCCTGATTGAGCATCTTTGAGCACGTCACCCAACGCCCAGCTCCCACCTCGCAGCTATAATCCCGATGCATTTACAAACTTTGGCACCGGTGGTCGAGAGCTGGCCTGATTTCCAACCTGTGACATCCGAAGAGCAGCCAGCGAGACGCGGTACCTACCCCTGCACCTGCAGCAGGCGACTGCACGAGCATCGCATTCACAGCTCCACCCTGAAGAAGAGCAGAGGGTGCAAAAAGCCTGCAGCCCACCGGGCCGTGGTACCTGGTGGGTGTTTGTGCCCACCCTGCAGCAGGCAGCATGTGCTAAGGTGCAGCAGGTCGATGTGTGACCGGAGGCAGAACAGCTCCGTGCCCCTGACCCCATTGCAGCGCATCTGCCCTGGCTTCACCACGCGCCTGTGAACCAGGCAGCCACGCCGCACGCCTGGAAAAAGGCCCCAGGGAGCACGGGAGCAGGCCGAAAGAAATGAGCTGGAAAATCTCCCCAGGGTCTGGCAGTGTCAGCGGGCAGGGAGGACAGCGGGGAGCATCCCACCCTGTGCTGGGCCGAGCTGTGCCAACCATGCGAGGTCAGGTCATGCCATGCCGTGTCCCAGGATGCCAAAGCAGGCTGAGCTAAACTATGCCATGGTCAGCCATGCCAAGCTGGGCTGAGCACAGCCATGCCATGCTGAGCTGTGCCTTGCTAAACTCTGCCAGCCCAGGCTGTGCTGAGCCTAGCCATGGCAAGCTAGGACCCAGGCTAGGCTTGGCCATACTGAGCCATGCTGTGTTGAGCTGAGTTGTGCCCAGCTATGCCGTGCCAGGGCAATCCATGCCCACCTGGGCCATACCAGGCTAAGCTGGTCCATGGTGTCCCAACATGTGCCCTGTGCCAAAGCGTGCCATGCTATGCCGACCCAAGCACTGCCCCACCACACCACACTGTGCTGGACCATGCCCAGCTGGGCCACACTGTGCCAAGCTGAGCTTTGCCCTATGCCCATTTTGGCCATGCTGGGCTTAGCCAAGCCATGCCCTACAGCCAGGTATACCACACTGTGCTGAGCTGAGCCAAGGCCAGCCATGGCCTCCAGGCCATACCCAACTGTGCCATGCTGTCCTGAGCTGAGCCCAGCTACACCGTGCCTGGCCATGCCCGGTGATGCCATGCTGGGCTGAGCCATGCCACACTATGCTGCCAGCTGCACCAGGCCAGGCTATGCTCAGCGATGCTGCACCAGGCTGAGCCAGGCCATGCTGGGCTGAGCCGAGCTGTGCCCTGTGCCCAGCCATGCCCAGGGATGCCGCACCACACCCTGCCCAGGGATGCTGAGCCATGCTAGGCCAGAGATACTGTGCCATGGCCTGGGATGCCACGCCATGCCATGCTATGGCCAGGGCTGCTATGCCGTGCTAAGCCGTGCCCTGGGACACCGTGCCATGGCACGGCGTGCCGAGGGATGCTGAGCCACACTATGGCCAGCGATGCTGTGCCATGCTGACCCGTGCCCAGAGATGCTGAGCCATGCTATGATCAGGGATGCCATGCCATACTGAGCCACGCTCTGGGATGCCACACTGTGTCCAGGGATGCTGCGCTGTGCCGTGCGGTGCCGTGCCATGCCCTGCCCTGCCCAGGGACGCTGAGCCACGCTGCGGCCAAGGATGCAGTGCCACGCTGACCCATGCCCCGCAACGCCCACCGTGCCACGCTAT
>NW_010558871.1:0-19447 GCF_000687285.1 Phaethon lepturus
CGCTGCGCATGCTCAGTGCTCGGCGCCGCGAAAGGCATTCTGGGGAGTGTAGTTTGCGGGTGCCTGGGTGCCACCACGGCTCCTCAGGGTGGGCTTCCTGCCGGGGCGTTTAGTCCAGACGCGGTCCCAGTCGCCCTTGCTCCCACCCCAGTCCGGTGGTTTCCTCTCACAGCTTTCTCCCCAGGCTGTCCAGTCCTTGCCTCTCCATCCAGCCAATTTCCTTAACCTCTCTGCTTCTCCCAATCCTCTGCATTGCTCACCCGCCACTCCTCTTCCCCAAATCTCCTTCAACCTTCACCCCACTCTTCTGCTGTCCTCCCACCGTCTGCCCACACTGACCTTCCCATGTACCTCAGGGTTCCTTCCTGACCCTTGGCTTTCCTCTGCCCAAGAGCACCCTTGCTTGCTGCCTGCGCTCCCGAGCCTCTCAGAATATTCCACTCAGGAATATACATGCTAAAGCAGAGGGCAACCATCTTTATTATGAGTACATGGCTTCAGATCCACCAGGAGAAGCTGACAGATAGCAGGCACCTCCATCGTTATCGGAAGAAGGTTCTTCCCACCAGGGAAAGTGCGACAGCAGCGGCAGGTCACGTTCAGGGGATGGAGGTTTAGTAAGGTCAGACTTCACCGGGGCAACCCTGAGATTATTACAGCTTGAATAAACCACCGAGAACATCCTGAGTCCGATACAAGAGGTCAAATTGGCTGAGCATGTGAACACGTGTGCGTACGGCACCTCTGCTTGACCCAGCCTCTTCCAAAGTCAGCGGGGCTTTTTGCATGCACTTCACTGAGGCTTTTGATTTCTCATGGGAGCTTTCCATTTTCACAGCCACGCAGTGCTCTCAGTCAATGAGAAGGACAATTAATGGTTTGGTAGCATCTTTCACGTTAGCTGGTGTTTGTATGCATAATTAAATGCTCCCAGAGTGACAGGATTGCTAAACATGCGTGCAGGAAATTAATGTGAAACTTTAACTGTTGAAGTGTTCATCCCTGAAAAGCTGATAGTCATTTGGGGGAAATAAAATTTTATAGCTTAGTACTCTGTCCTCCAGCCTCTTCTTCTGTCTTGCAGATTTTGTACCTAATGATCCAAAGAACTATCTTGTGTTATAAGAGATACACACAAGAACTGAGGGTCTTCAGAAATGCTTGCTGCCACTCTAAATTTCATTTCACTACGATCTCTGTGAAATTTAGTGTTGAGCTCCCATGGACTGATAAGGCAACTTTCAGGCTTCTGAGATTCGTTTTCCAGAGTTTGTTCAAGAACTGTTACACTAATGAAATCCATGGCAAGAGATCCCATCTACTCCATTTCTCATTAGGTTTGTGAGTTATATGCCAGTCTTGCAGAGACTTCAGAATGCTCGATCCGCATCCTTATAACTAGAGCAACAGTGCAAAATCATCATTTTCATTTTCATTTTCATTTTAATTTTCATTTTCATTTTCATTTTCGTTAATGTTTCTTGGAATAAAAAGTCACTGTTTATTTCAACAATGTTTAGAGATCTCTATTAATTTTCCCAAAGCATTTGTGAGTAGAAATCTTGACTAAGATTTCACGAATACCTGTTTGCATATTCACATAAATGTCATCTGCAGCGCTACTTGTCCTCCTTGTTATGAAATATTTAATGAACCAGTCAAAAAGCCAGACATTATAGTAATTTGAATTAAGTGGCCAGTCACGTATCACAGACGATGAATGGCCAAAGACACAGACCTAATCGTTCAAGGAAAAAAAGAACACCCATAAGCTGAAATGTGTTTCTATGAAATATTCATAGGATTGTCGTGATTTATTGTCATGTCTGCTTCAGAATAACCTGCAATAGGAAAAGAGCATAATCTGATAAACTTTTCATGCAAAATAGTTAATTTGTTATTCCTAGAGTATCAAGTTTGAAGACCCACATCTGTTCAAGTCTACTGTCTGTAAGGGGTAGGGAAGTGTTTTCCTTAATACAGGGTGTTACAGGGGATGCTTAGTGAAAGCAGTATAAATATGCTAGTAGAGGAGACAGTCACTTCAGGTGCCCAGACACGGGTGCCTAGTGCCATTTCAGGCAGTTTAGGTTGCCCAAAACATCTGTACAAGGCTGGTAGATACGACACGGGACCTATAAGACACTCAACCTGTGTAACGGCAGCTAGAGGCCTGGCCCAAACTTGAGTTTCAACACAGTACCACGGACTTACATTGCCTGAATCACTGTTGATGGGACTGTTCAGGGAATAAATCAGCTTTTAGAGACATGGGGGGAGGATAGGCTGACAATTAGGAGTTAGAACTGTTGAGCCACCTTTTACAGTCCAGTAGACAGAGCTGTATGTCCAACCTAAAGCAAGCATTGAAATGTTTCCACCTCATACATCCTCACCTCACCTTCTGCACCTGGATTATAGCTCCTGGCGTACGTGCAACCTCTTTGAATGAGAAAATATTAAAGGCCTGATCCTGGAAGCTGCCCTTGTCCAGCAGAGCCGCTGATGTGCCTGCTGATGAACATCAATGCCGGGGTGCCGCACTCCAAGCCTGGCTCAGCGGAAGTTAACTAGATCCACCAGCTGCTTTGCTGTGCCTGGGGAACATGGCTTTTGCTTTGCCTCTGACTGGGGGATAGCTAAATTTAAAACAGGTCATCGGCAAGAAATCAGAGCTGTATATAAAAATATCACTTGTAAAACCAAGCAAGTACCTCTGTAGACACTCAGACCGCATGGAAAGCTGGTTTTACCACAAGCTGCACTCTTGCTGAAAGCCGTAAGTGCCCTCTGCTTTCTTCCCAAGCTGCAGTCCGTTATCCGGACAGAGCTGACCTGTGCTGGGAATGGGGCCTGGTGGCTGGATGCGGTGGCATAGCCCCTGCAGAGCGGGTATGTCAGTGGGTAGTAAAAGATGTAGCTGGACAGAAGCTGGGTAGGGGAGAGGAAGAGGAAGGGAAGGCTGCTTTCAGTTGTTCAGTTGCCCTGGTTATTCTCCTTCCGAGCGGCCTGGTATGCGTTTCTGTGCGATGTTGCCTCAGCTCTGTTGCCTGTTTACCTAATGCCTCTGTTGGTTTTCACCGCTTCCGTGTGTGCTGCACAAGTGAAGATGTGGTGGGCGCTGGCGCTTTTAACTTTTCTACACCAGGACAGACAGAAGCGTCTGCACAAGTTGTTGGCAGGATCTTGCTGGGGTTGAGCCACCCAAATTTTTTTTCAATGTCAGCTTTGTCAATTTTATTAGGCGGGGATCGGGGGACACACCAGCCCAAGGGACGTGGCAGTCTGCCTGTGGTGTAGTCACAGCTCAGCAGCGCTTGTGGGCTGACCAGCCAGTATGTAAAACTGGATGAGCACCAGTGATTGAAGTAAAAGGTAATAAGTGACATCTGTGGAGCGTGCTGCTGTCTGATCATCTTGCCAAAGAGCACCATTTCAGCCAAATACATCAGGGAAGCCAGTTGGGACTAAAGGCAGCATGTAGGTCTCTGCGCATCGGCGTGGCATATTCTAAGTGTGGGCAGGAGAGAGAGAAGAACGAGGGATTTTGAAAGTGCTACATGCCTCAAACCTCTCTTAATTCAAGTTATTCCCTAAAGAAATTATACATATTCATATCATTCTTCCTCAGGTGTATTAATTTGTTTGGATGGGACAGACACTTTGTTCTCTCTGAAGAGCAAGATTTCATTAGACTGTCTCTCATTTGGAAAATGCAAGCAGTGACCCCACTCGCTGTAGTACCTGACAGCCAGTAATAGCTGTATCACCATCAATAGCTACCCCCTGGTAGCAAGTTCTCACATGCTGATGTCAAACACATGCAAGAGTAAAAAAAAGGAAACAAAAAATCTGCCTTTGCTGCTGGGTAATTGCTGGTTTTGCCAAGGAAGCTTAAGGCTTTGTTTCTCTTGTTGCAGGTAAAATGAGGAGAAATGAGCACATGTGCTGCTAAAAGTAAGCAAATATGACTATGTTAGAGAAAGAGATACTGAAAAAAAAATTTAAGAATGCCAGTTAAGGCTGTACAGTAGTTCTGTGGCGGTATTAAGAGAACAAAAAGAGTTTCCAGTCCCACAACCAGGGGACTGACCCCTGATTTCTGCCGCTGGCAGTCGGATCCCACTGCCCGCAGAAGTGAGCAGCACGTGGCAATCTGCGCTAGTGGGACAGCAAGGCGACGGAGAGGGCAGCTCTTTTCTAGTTCCGCGTGGAGTGGCGACAACTTCTGCTTGGTGTTGGCGTGGTCTGCTTAGTTTGGAATGCAGGACGGTTAGATAAGTGAACACCTCATTTATTTAGCCATTCACTTATTTAACAACATTGTACAGGCAAGATATTGAGGTACTTGAGAAATAAGGAATTTTCCCTCATAACAAGGTTGTAGAGAGATTCATATGTAGGTTGTAGAGAGATTCATATATGGACTTTAAGGAGATGTTTCTCTGAAATACAGAAAAAGACTTGCACTAATCTAATACCGTGACTAAATACAAATCTCCACAATACAAAGAAGGCATAGGTAGTTACTAGTGACAATGAATAAGACAGACAGGAAAATGGGGAAATTCGGTGACAGTCAGCATCAATAGATGTGCCAAAAGCTCATGAAAGCTCCCTTGTATGATAAAGTGACTGTCTCATGAAGTATTAGCAACTATCCAGAACTGGGAAAGTGTGAAAATCTTCTTGCTGCATAAATTATCTGAGACACTCCTGCCAATTATAGACTTGCTGTGAGGAAGAGAGACATTGGTAATCATGACAGCGACTGTGTTCGAGTGTCATGTGAATATTCTTGGGCAATTATCCAAATCAATCATTTCTTGTCCGGGTAGGAAAGATTCATCACTCTTAGTACCTTGTGTCATTCAGCGACTGAATTGATGATGCTCTGCTATTTCTGGTGTTCTCTAATCTGCCCGTTTAAGATGACAACGCCGTCACGCATTTAACTGCTGAGGTGGAGAGCTGTCCCGCAGAAAATGGGAGAACGTGGACCCAGATCCTGTGAGAAGCATTACGTGGGTCCTACGAGATCAGTTCCCTTCTGGACTGAGCTTTGTCCAAGCCAGAGGCAGCTCCAGAGGTGGCAGGAGCGATGCTGGCCGTTGCCACCGGTGAGGCCGCAGAGAGGCGATCACTCGAGCGCAGTGGGGAGCGTGATGCATTCGATGACTCTTCTTCCTTATGGGGTGGATATGAGACCCGCTATCCATGTCTTGTCATTACAGGCCCTCCAACTTCAGTGTCTGGTGTCCCTGTTGTTGAGAACGACCCTCATTTTCGATGGCGTTCCTGCCTTTTTGTGGCCTGACTCAGTTTCCCCAGCCCTGTGTGGCTTGACCTACCCTCTCGCATCTGCTGCTCTCCATGAAGAGGGGCTCCTGTCATTACTTCTTGCATCCTCTCACCCTTGCTGGTGGGAATTCCTCCAACATGGGCCTGTGTCCCGCTGCCATTAGAATTCCTGTTGGTAAGAGACATTACTAAAAATGTTCAATGTATCTATGTATTCACCAGACTGTTGCAAACTGAACAGTGACTACTTAAATTTGGACCTTTGCTTTAGCCTGGTACAGCTGATCTTACCTTCTTATTTATGTACCATGAAGTATAATTTAACAATTCACATAATTTTTAATAATATGCCCCGTCCATTCCTTCTGTCACTGCCTGTAAACTATGCACATGTAAAGGCTGATTCCAGTCTGTACACACAAGGGGATGGACAAAGGCTGCAGATCTGCCCTTGCCAGACCTTAAGCTCTTGATTTTGCAAACTGAATGAAATACCACTTCCATGTTACTGCTAAAAGTACCACGGTGATGTATCAATGGGGTTTTGGTACCACAGGGCTTCCTGCAACTGTTTGAGGAAAAAAAAACTAAGCAAGCAGTAACTTGAAATGGCATTTGTTCTTTAATAAAATAACAAAACAAAGTCTTCACAGAGGAGTAGTTTCCTTGTTTTTCTACGTGTAGCTGTTTGTAACAAAAGAGTGATTAACTCCTCAGGCTGGTGATAACAAATAAAGATGTGGTTCACCTTGGCTTTCACACGCTCCGTCTCTCTTTCCAAAGACCTTCTTCCCTTTATTCATGAGCTCTTCGGGGACAGGATTTTTAACAGTTCTTTCTGCCAGCTTGTGATTAGCAGAATATTTGCTTTCCTGTTTGTTTTTTTAAGCCTGTGTTGTGGCTCCCAAGTATCCATCTGTACCTCTCAGGAAAATATCTGGTAGCTTGGGCTAGAACGTATTTTAGGACGCCTAATTTAATCAGGTGACTGTGTCACTGGTTAGCTCAGATGCTGAAGTTTAACCTTCTGACATCTGAAATTCACTGAGTTGAGCAGTCCTTTGGAAAGTGTCTCTTCAGCCACCTCTTCCAGGTCACCCATCTGAAATCCTAAGTGGTTACTGACATTGGTACTGAGCCATCACACAGGAGAGAATTTTGGTTTTGCCTTTTAAGAGTATTTCTGCTGCAGATCATCCTCGCTCTCTGAATCCCCTCTGCATCTCTAATGAGCTATGATGCCCTTCATTCACGTATGGTTTTAGGGGTGCACGTCCTATTTTTAGGAAGTTGGTTTAGAGGTAAGGAAAAGAGTTTTATGTCTTACACCTCCATAAGCAAAGGTATGAGGTCCGGTCGTAGAAGATACCCGTTCCTGTTTCATATGACGGTTGAGCTGTGACAGCAGACCAGCCTGTTGCTCTTTGTACCTGCTTTTTGCATGATATGAGCTTTGTCTCTGTACAAGGCATAGCCTAACTTCCATCACCCTTCTTTAATGGCACACGGCTATGAAAGTGAGGGGACATTATAAGCCCTTCCAAGACCGCAGCATTCCACTGGCTGCAGCTGTGTCCATCCTGAAAAACAGTGGGAAACGTTAAACCCAGTGCTAAAAACCCCTGTGCTTTTCACCCCAGTCTTCCTTCAGACAGGTTACTTTCATTTTCAGAAATTTGTTAGTTGTTCTCATGCAAGCACAAACATTGTGGTTCCCAAAACTGAGCAGGGACGAGTTAGGGCCAGTTGCTCTGCTTGGTGGTGCCTGCTGCCACTCCTGGGGAAGCGCTGGTGGATCCACCCTTCTCCCACCACCCCTCCGGAAGGTCCCATCCACACAGGAGGCTGGAATGGCTGGCTCCAGCCTGAAAGAGTTCAGATCTTTTCTTCTCAGGTGCCCAGAGTGACCATGAAGCAAATGTTCTCTTTGTCTCCTCTTTTTGAGGGCCAGACCGTGACTGAGAAGGGAAACTGGCTGCCCGGCTTTTCTAGGTGATCCTGATCCAGGCCAGCCAGAAGGCAAGCGTGCCCACTGCCAGTTCGTGCATAGCATTGCTTTGCAGCGGGACTATTTGTCCCCTGTGAACCTCCACAGAGCTTACCAGAACCGTGCCCTCCTCGCCAGCAGCCCTACGTATTGCAGAAGTCGAAGAAAATAGTGACTTGGGAGGGTTACGGCCAGCTAACGCCAGTTTTGTTATTAAAGCTGGCTCCCCTCCTTGGAGTCTGCCTGCCCCAGGAAGTATGTTGCTAGGGGCCCAATTTTTAACTAACACAGCAAAATCAATGAAAACAAGACAAAGAATCAGGCTCAGCTCCGCTGGGAACACAGAACCTCAGGATTGTAACACAAATTCAGCACCTGCCTGTTTACTGGAGAATTTGTACATAGGATGGATGGGGACTCTCCAGGGCGACAGCAACCTGCCCACTCTTTTTCTTTTCTTTTTTTCTTCCTTTTAAAATAAATTTTTCTTCAATTTTTTTTTCTTCTTGTCTTTTCTCTTTTTTTTTTGTAGCCCAAAATATATTAACATCTGCCTGTGTATTTTGGGCAGGGAATTTGGCTCCTTGCATTCATCTCACAGAAAGGCAGAGCGTCTCTCAGACAGCATCATTTCCCTCCTCTTGCAAAGCACCGCTGCCTGTGAGCGTGCCCCAGCTCTCCCCTCCTGTGCTTTGTGCTGACAGAAAAGTCATCTCCAGCTGCAGCCTCTCTGTCTCCCTGCAGCTACATCCCCCTGTGAACCGTGGCTGCCTTCCCCCTGCTCCCTCACTTACAGATGACACATCCCATCTCATTTACATTATTAAAATTATTTCTGTGGGGTCACCTTCTGCTTCACGCCTGAAATTATACAGAAAATTAAGGTCTTCCTTTTGTGCCATTTGGATTGAAATTGTAGATTTTAAATCTGTCCTTTCTCCGATCCTTTTATTTTCCACAGGCAGCACCATGGCAGTGGCAACTCCTTAGTGACAGCATTAGATGTTAAAAAAGAAAAAAATCACAGGCACGTTGGCTCATATGATGTTATGATGAGCGAGGTGGATAATAACAAACACACAGTACTTCAGGCACCCACTGGGTCTCTTTCCATTTTCTTCACAGAAAACCTAAACAACCCGCTGTGTAGAGTATAAAAAAGCTCATATCAAAGGAACATCTGCATGTTAGCACTGCAGTTAGCTTGTGAGGAGCACCCAGAGGTGAAAGAGCTTTAATCTTCTTTTCCATGTGCAAAAACGATGTGTCACATGAAGGGATGCTTACGCTAAAGTCAGACCTGATGGCTGTCGTGCCTTCTCAAACATTTCATCAAAAATGGTTCCTTGCAGGTGAGTTTGGAAAAACGCATTTGGGTTGTTTAAGGTCAAGGGCTGGACTTCTTTAGGAAGTGTAATTGCAATTGTTGTGCTTTACAGGCAAGAGTGCTGCCAGGAGTGAGTAATTCTTGGTATGGAATACATACAATACAATAAACGTGCAAACCAATACTTTGGAAAGAACTTCTTTCAGCTGAGCCTGATTTAAATGTGTGAATTGTTTGCAGCTTTCTAGTATTCCCCAGTCTTTACCATTGGCTTGCTTTATTATTGGTCTGAAAGAAGCCACTGCCATATGGAGAGCTGGAACAGCCAAGAGCTACATTCACCAGCAATGTACCATTAAAAGAGTTTAGAAGCTGCCAGTCCTCATGGTCCCAGACCAAAGCTAACCTTTGTAGCAGCACCGTTAAGTTTTCTTGCTTCTTTTTCCAAGTCAGATGGTGTTGGTCTCTCTCTTGGGAAGAGCACCAGATGAGATAGCCTGAGGGGTTAGTCCTCATGGCGATTCCTGTGCTGCCCTAGATGAGGCTGGCATCCCCAACTACATTCCAGTTTAAGGGACAGAATAATCCTCTGCATCACTTCACTGTGTGTGGTGCGGATCTGATGGGTCTCACCTGAGCAGTGGAGCAGGGATGGAGGAAAGGAGGAGTCTTTGCTCCTTCCGGGAGCAAATGACTCAATTATTCCATAGAGAAGGCTAGGCAATAAAAATAATTCCAACTCGTTCATAGTGGCTAGCAGCTAAATACACAACTGTTTAAAGAAGCACCGGGCCATCTGTTCAGCCTTCCTTGCAGCATATCCTTCTACCCAGAGCAGACCCCAGAACATGGCTAGGGAGTGAGATGGGACAGAGACTCTAGACAGATGAAAGCTGTTGTTTGTCCCTGGGGCTGTAATACAAATCTTTAGTAAGTAAAGCCCAGGCATGAAAATCACATTTATTTTGAAGACCAAGTCCAGTTTTGAGTTGAAATTCACCCCCCCCTTAGCGATCTCTAGGCCAAAGTATGCAAAAAGACTCCGTAAGTCCTATTTTCAGGGTTTTAGTGGCACATAGATCCCACTGTTAGTTCCTCTGCGTGTGAATGAACTGGATCCAAGGCACAAGCACAAGCTCGTGTCAGAGCACTGCTGTAGGTCATGTTAGAAGATGACTTTATTAGTCCCAAAGTCAAAGATTAGCAAAAGAAAATCTGACCAGAGGGAAAGCACTGATGCTGACACATCGTGAAAATTTGGAGGTGGATGGGATCTGGGCTCTTTTAAAAATCTGAGTGTTATAAGAGTAAAATTGTAAAATACCACTCTTCTACCTGGAAACCTCAAGACTTGTTCCCGTCTTTGAATCTAACTTGCAGTAGACTATATTCCCCTCTGTTCCTTTTTATGAGACATAGTGATATGCAACATAGCAAAGAGGGTGCCCACAAATCTAAGCTATAAACATCTGATTCTACTGAAGCGAGTATTATAGACAAATTTATGCTACAGATCATTTCTTCAAATAGACAGTATGATAGTTATGGTCCCAGTCTCTCAGCTGTGGCGTTAGTATTAGGATCATTAGCTCCTGGTAGGATTACCCACCAAAGGGAGCTTAGCTCTCCAGTCACCACACAGTCTGTTCACGGACACAGACTTCATTAGAATAAAATAAGGAATCGCAGGCAGCGCTGCGAGGCTCGGCAGCCACAGGCAATAATGCCCCCTACTGATATCTGAACAGTTCAAGGGAAAAGCGATGTCTCAAATAGCCGGCAAAGGCAACCAGGCTGATACAAGCAGCAAGAACCTGTGTGATGAGCACAGACAGGCAGCTTGATGCTCCAGACAATTTAAACCACTGGGTAGCACAGAGGAAAGTAACTGCTCATAAAAATTCAAATTTTGAGAAAAGGCTGGTTCCAAGACCTTGTTGTTTAGGGTGAAGGAGCCCCAGTAGCTGACAGTTAAACTTTTGGCACCCGTTTCACCTGCCACAGAAGCCTGTGGATTGTCCCGTCCAGGCCAAGGGAATTGTGTGCATGGGCTGTGCGGGAGCTGCAGGGGCACCAAAATGCTCACAGACGCGTGTCACGATAGATATTATAGTCCTTGGTCACCTTACTTATAGGGAAATTGAGCCGCGACGGCAGTGTGACATGACTAAGGTGTAATCATGTACAGGTAGGCAAATGACTCCCTTTCTAATCAGGGTTTATGCAATGCCTGAGTCCTGTTACCAGCCCAGCAGTTATAATCCTCTACAGCCAAATGCTGCCAGTAAATTCATTGCCTACAAACCACTACCTGTAACAGGTTTATTGAAATTCCGTGTCTGAAACTCGAGTTGTTCTGTGTCATGATGCATTTTTATCTATAGAGCAGGTGTTTCCAGTGCTTCCAAGGAAAGCCATTTTACCTTTTATACTGCATATCTGTAGCTTAGAAATTACAAACCTATGTATTGAAAACAAAAAGAAAGCTCAGATTTTTGAGCAAAAAGGCTGCTGTTCAATTTCCTTCTCGTCCTGAAACACAGCCAGATGCCCTGTTGCATCTGCTGAGAGCCAGCCCCATCTCAGAAGATCACTCCTGTGAACTGCTGGTGAGATGCAATCCATCCTGTGGCTCAGTGGAAGCTGCTGTACCTCCATCCACGCACCTTCAGCAAGTCTTCAGTCGTAGCTAGTTGGATTTTACTACTGCTACCCTAAAACCATGTCTCTCTATCAGTGTGCCCTTGGGAACGCGTTCAGACAGCAAAATCCAGTTTGCTCATCGTGTGCAGTAAACATGGCGATGTTAAAACCCTCGGTGGTTTCTTATGCTTTTATTACTAGGATTTATGTCAGCAAAATAGCATGGAACGTGTGTTCAAGTGGTTATTATGCACCCATCATTTCCACTCTGATCAGGCCGCATGGGTTTGTATCTGGCACCTTGTACGCAAAGGAAATCTGCTTTTGATGGAAACTAACATATTCAGTTAGTTAATATGCTACATTAGCATATGATAATTACTGCGTAAGGTTTATGATGTATTACAGCTACATCTTAGCATACAGGCACGCAAATACACACATAAATACATCAGTGTGTTAAATGCAGGCATCTCTAGGACAGAAGGTGATATAAACAAATCCAAGCAGCAGTTTTGGATGCAGAATGAGGACTGCATAATGAGTACCTCAATTTACAGTCCAATAACATAATATCTATTCCTCCCCACACCCTGTACAGTGCGCATATATTAAAATATCTTCTCTAATCTGTCTGCTTTTAGATCCCTGAATATATTAGGACCTTCTGGGATTCTTTCTTTTTAAATTACATAATCTGGGGTCAATGAAATAGTTGCAGCCAGAAGATGCGTGCTGCGGTCGCGGCAGAGCAGGACGTCGCATCGCTCTCAGTTTTGTGCATCTGTAACCATGGCGACTTTGTGGCTGCAGCTTTCCCCAGACTTCGTGTAACCTGGGGTGGGTAAAGGCATACTTCTCCGCCTGGTGAGGATATCACGTACAGGATCTCTTAGGATACATTTTTAATTACTGTGTTCTCTTAATTACTCCTTTTGATTTCCCCGGTGAATTGCCTTTCTCGAGTTTCAGTGACTCATTGTGAAACCAAGTGATATCTGCGGCGTCTTCAGTCGGTGTTTGGGAAAATTCATCCCAAACCTCTGCGCCTTCTCAAGGGCAACGCCTGCCTGAACAGCAATGCATCCTGGTGCTTTGTGCTTGTGGCTCCAGACCAAAAGTGGTGTTTTACATGGGCAGATTTCCTTCCCTTGGCTGCTGGCCTTGCCAGCCTGCGCTGGAGAGTGTGGCCGTGCTGCCCGGGCGGCCTCCGAAGGCAGACCTGCTTTGGCTGCAGGCAGCGCGCCCGCAAGCTGGGCTCCTCCGTAGCATCCCATGGTGGGGAGGTGACAGGAACGCCCGTGGGGGACCCCAGCAGGAGCGCAAAGGCCACCCATGTTGGGGCGCAAGGGGGAGGGGGGCTCTCATCGCCCTCTTGGCCATCTGATCCCCTCCACGGCTGTCGTGCGATGTGGAGAGAGACACGTGTGCCTGCGGGACACAGCGCCGGGGAAGAGGTGTCTGGGATGCGCTGCAGGGGCAGCTGTGGGGTGCCCGGCACACGTGTTCCGCTCGCATCCGACCTGTAGGTCTCCAGGCCCCGGCGGGAGGCACCTCCGCCAGGCAGCGTCCCCTGTAACCGCACTCTTTTTTTCGGTTGCTCTACGACCGCACACTGGCATTTAGCCATTTGTTTGACAGATACGTTGCTGAGAGCTGTAATTTATCCCTCTAAAGGCAATTGCTTCTCCCGGTACGTTAAACCCATCCTGGGCGGAGGTCCGGAGGGCAGAAGCTCTGTGCTCCAGGCAGGCGGGACGGACACCACCGCCATACAGAGGTTTTACAGCCACCCCGCATGGGACTGAGCTGCGCCAGCTGTGGGGCTGTGCCAGGCTTGGGGGGGTGTCTTTCTCCCCGTATACCTCGGGGGCTTGCCCTCAACTTGGCTTTCACGAGACAAGAAGTTATCACGCATGGCAGGTTAATCGGGATTTAAAAGAGCACCTATGTGTTCTTCCACTTAAGCGGCACTAAACACAAGCAGTAACAGCACTATTTCTTTTTTTTTACCTGGGCAGTAAGTAATACGTCGTCTTTTCATTAAGTCGTCCTTAGGTTCAGCCGTCGCCGTAAATAGCTGAGCAGTTGAGGTGCGTTATTAATCACCGTCAGAGGTTTAGCACATGAAATAGTGGGGTGGAAAGCAACGGGATCGCCTCCTCGCCTTTAGGAGCGGGCTTGGATACCATGAGGGGGATTTACGGTTAAAAGCAGCGCCACGGAGAGGACACACAGTACTTGTTAATTAAGGACAAGCAATTTAAGACCAGTACTGCTGCATTTCTGACAGAGGGCAGCATTGAGTTTTTTATTGTACAAAAAACCACCCCCACCAAAACCACTGCTGATTACGCAGTTCAGGGTGAAGATGAAGGGAAAATGAGGTTTTTGGTCATGACAGAAGGAGCCATTATATTGCTGTTTGCTACTAGTGATGCTCAAAGCGTTCTAGGTGTAGACGACCCCAAAGCAGGGCTGCCACCGTTGTCAGAGAAGGGGAGGTTTTTACATACAAAGCACGAGTCTACTGACATTGCTTAGATGCAAAAATGTGCTTTCTACAAAAACTTGGCAACCTCTTGCTGTTTCACTCTCCACTTCGCAGAGTTAATACGAGGACTGGTTTGCAAGAGAGCGAGCATCTCCTGCCTGTATCGCCCGCGCTCCCCCAGCTGGCCGACGCGCTCCTCCGGCCTCCTCCGCCTCTGCTTGGAGCCACGAGAGTAAGCCGCATTTACGCTCGCAGCCGGCCGCGCGCTTGGAGCAGATGTGACGGCAGCAAGCCTTTGGATGAGAGAAGTGGCACAACCGTCTGGCAGGAGCATCGGTGCGCGCTGCCGCGCTGGCAGAGCCTCCTGCATCCTGCCCCAGGCTCCCTTGCTGGCCTTCGCTCCCCTAGCAGCTCTTTTACCCCTCTTCGTGCAGCATCCCGACCCTTTGCACCAGCCACTGGCAAGCTTTTGTGCTGTGCTTCATGGCTCCTAATATTTTCCCCCCTTCCCGGTAGTCCAGCTCATTGCTGTCTGCTAACCGACCCCG
Source organism: Phaethon lepturus (assembly GCF_000687285.1). Lineage (NCBI taxonomy): Eukaryota > Metazoa > Chordata > Aves > Phaethontiformes > Phaethontidae > Phaethon > Phaethon lepturus. The sequence continues at coordinate 14,301 of NW_010558871.1, forward strand.
CTCGCGCGGGGTCGCCCAACCCTCCCTCCCCGTTGCATCCTCAAAGCCTACACACACATGGTACCTGCTGCATACATAGCGTTGCCAGAGCGGGATGCGCTGTGCCACCGCTCCGTCCCTCATGCCCCGCTGTGATTTCCAGGAGGCGGTTGGTTGAGCAGAGCTTTGGGCTGATGAGCCCTTGCAGAGTCCTCCTAGGAGCTACCCTGCCCCAGTGCTTGGCGAGGGGATGGCAGCTTGCGAAGAACCCAAACCAGAAGCCAATTCTGTTTATGCTTCCCCCTCAGAAAGACCTGTTTTTGCCATCAGAAATTGCCATGGGAGATGTTTTTCCCATAGCAAGAAATGCTCGCAATGCTCGCAAAATATTTACTCCGCTGTGAGCCATTTCTTTGCAGTGAAAAGCCTGGCACTCACATTTTTCATAAACTCTGTTATCATCGAGCTTTTAACTAAAATTTTCTTTTAAAGCTGGCTATTTTTTGTGAATATTTTGGCAGAGGGAGAGTAGGGTTGGATTTCTTTGCTCACAGCTTCATGGAAAATGCTGCTTTTCGGTCTGCTCCTCACCGGGGCCGTGCCACTCCTCCTCCAGCGAGAACATGAAAGCCTCTAGAGTTGGGTCCTACCTGGGCAGCCTTGTAAGGGAAATGTGTCCTGTAACTCCCAGCTATTGTTCCTCCATTTTGGGTGACTACGGAAGGGAGGGGGGCCGGGGTGGATGGAAAAAGTATCCGTGGAACTACCAGCTCCTGCTGTAGACCACTGGTCTTGTGCCTCAGCTTTGGGCTTGAGTCCTCATCTCATTAAATTAATCACTTGATTCCCTCATGGTTTTTAATAAAACTGGAGAGTTGCGAGGGCACCCCCGCAGCTGCAGAGGAGGGGACGCTGCCAAAACGCACCCCAGGCAAATGGCTGGGCTCGGATGGAGGGCAAGCAGGAATTTTGGGAGGGATGATGTAGCTGGCGCAGCGTCTATGATGGGATAGACTGTCTTTCCCTCTCCATCTCTGTTGTCTGTTAGAAAGACATCTCTCTCTCTCTTTTCCCTGCCGGCAAGGAATCAATTCCTTTAATATCAGAGTAATGCATTTTATAATTAGAAATGGTCCTTGATTTGGGAGTTCACAGCAAAGCCTGGGTCTGACTTTCTAGTGTTCCCAGCCTGTCGCAGCCTCTGTTTGTAACAGAGAGGAGGCAATCACTGTAGAAAATTGCTAAAAGAGCGTGTACACCATGAACTTGAATGGACATTTAGAAACTTGCCCACACAGGAATATTTTTCAGGAAATGCGGATGTTTTCCAAGAGTGGTGTATGTGTGCGTGTGTATATATGTGTGTTATCTGCTGTGTGTCCCACCTCCCCGTAGGCATTTTCATTATAACTTTGGGAAAGAACTGCCGTGTATTCCATCTTTGCCCTATCTCATTGATATTCATTTGTTCTCCAGTGGGCTTAAGGCTGCTGTCTGCATGGGGGAAAAAATTAAAATAACAAGACAAGGAAATAATAGAAGAAGGAGGAGGAGATTCTTTTTAATCCTTTCTTGGGAGGAAAGACAATTCATTTGTCCTGAGCCTTTGTTCAGGGAGCCCTTGGCACAGCAGTCATCGGAGCAGGTAGCAAAAAAGCTGGAAATACTCAAAAACCTTGAAATACATCTATAAATCATGTCACCACTTTTCTCTGCAGGGGCTGAAGAGAAGGAGGAAAGAGAGATCAGAACGGTGAATAGATCAAACAAGCAACCTTCAGAGGAGGCATCAGCCCCAGACTGATCTTTGCTATGATGTGAGCAACTCTGAGGGTCCCTGCAGGTAGTTTTATTTGTCTAAAATAGAACTGACCGTACCCAAATATTTATGTGCCTCTTGAGTGGCTTTAAAAATATTTAAAGGTCTTTGCTCACACAGAGTAAAAGTTTTCAAAGGAACATAAGTCCCATTGACTTGCAAGACGATATGAGCACCTATGCCACCCGTCTGCTTTTGGAAATACTCCCCCAGCAGAGCCAAGGCAGGCTGACGGGTACTGCCCGGCTCTCCCGGCAGGCGGGCGTTGTGCAGCCCCGCCAGGGCAAAGGCTATTTGGACAATGAAAGGGAAATGAGGGTGTTCCTGCCTCACCCAGCCTCTCACTGCCTTCGGAAGGATGCAAGCGTCTGTACAGCTTTACCAGGAGGTCAAACTGGACCTGATCAGGCCAGGGTCTGTGGAGGGAACCTCAGCTGAGCTGTCAGGTCTCATATGCTGAGGATGGGGGTCCTGGGGCCACCCGTTGCTCCTCTGCTGTAGGCTGGGACCAGGCAGCGGGGTTGCTTCCCAGCCCTGGTACCCCTCGTGCCACGCAGCCGGATGGCCTGACATGAGCACTGCCAACTGCCCTCTGAATCCTTGCACCCCTTGACTCCCTTCCCTCCTCTGCACATTGCCAGTTACTCCTTTTCTGCTGTAATTTCTGCCAGACCCCACTCCACGTCTGATTGCCCCTCGTGGCCCAAGGTGTGTCACTGGGCTGCCACTGCTCTCCCTTCGATCACCGCCCACCCCGAAGGGACCACAAGCAAACGCGTGCTCAGAGTGCCCAAGCTGCCTATAGTTTGCCTAATTTGTAAGGGAACTTTGGCTGGGTGAAATCCTTGCAGCTCCACTGCTCTCACCTCTGGACTGCAGTATTTGTACAGAGAGGTGCGTGACAGGTTTTATGGGTCCAGAGATGGGCTTTTAACTGCTCTGCTTCATTTGTGCCTTCACCTCCCCTGCCTGCCCCTCTATGAATGCACATCTGGCCCATGGAGTCAAAGGTGGTTGAAGATAATGTTAGCCACACCATCTTCTTATGTGCCTTAACTACTCTAGCTCAATGAGCCAGCTAGGCTTTGCTTAACTTAGGACAGCTTAAATTTGAACTTGCTCACATTTGGCCCCAGAAGGGGAGCAGAGAGGCCACTTTTATCCTTTGGGTACCATGGAGGAATGGAGAGATCAAAGTCACCAGTAGCTCAACCAAGCATAAAACTATGTCAATGGCACTACCATGCTGCTGTCTATCGAGTTGACAAGGGCTGAGCTTTGCTGAGGCCAGAATCAGCAACTCTGTTTATCTTCTGTGCAAATCCAGACTACTATGGCATCATAAATCTTAAGCTTTGAATGGAAAAAATCTTTTCAAAGGTGGCAAATGTTTACAGTTTTGTCACCAACATTCTTTAGTGACCTGTAGCATTCTAGTAGTAATTTTTACTATGTCAGACACTAGCAAACAGCAATGAACCCATTTCACCCAAAACCACAAATTTTAAATAGCAGCAAACAAGCCGCTTTTGAGATGCCATAATAGATTAAGCATCCTGTAAGCCCCAAACCAAAAAAACAGTCATGCATTCATACTTCATATCTTTTCATAGAATTATAGAATCATAGAACAGTTTGGGTTGGAAGGGACCTTTAAAGCTCATCCAGTCCAATCCCCTGCAGGGACATCTTTAACGAGATCAGGTTGCTCAGAGCCCCGTCCAACCTGAACTTCAATGTTTCCAGGGATGGGGCATCTACCACCTCTCTGGGCAACCTGTGCCAGTGGTTCACCACTCCCATTGTCAAACATTTCTCCCTTAGAACTAGTCTAAATGTACCATGTTTTAGTTTAAAACCATGACCCCTTGTGCTATCGCTACAGGCCATGCTAAAAAGTCTGTCCCCATCTTTCTTATAAGCCTCCTTTAAGTATTGGAAGGCCACAATAAGGTCTGCCCAGAGCCTTCTCTTCTTCAGGCCGACCAACCCCAACTCTCTCAGCCTGTCCTCATAGGAGAGGTGTTCTGTCCCTCTGATCATTTTTGTGGACTCCTCTGGTCCATGTCTTTCCTGTGCTGAGGGCTCCAGAGCTGGATGCAGGACTCCAGGTGGGGTCTCATGAGTGTGGAGCAGAGGGGCAGAATCACCTCCCTCAACCTGCTGGCCACACTTCTTAGGATGCAGCCAAGGATACGGTTGGCCTTCTGAGCTGTGAGTGCACATTGCTGGCTCATGTCCAGCTTTTCATCCACCAGTACCCCCAAGTCCTTCTCAGCAGGGCTGCTCTCAATCCCTTCATCCCCCAGCCTATATTGATACCAGGGGTTGCCCCGACCCAGGTGCACGACCCTGCCCTTGGCCTTGTTGAACCTCATGAATTTCACATGGGCCCATTCCTTGAGCTTGTCCAGGTCCCTCTGGATGGGATGCTGTCCCTCAGGCATGTCAACCGCACTACTCAGCTTGGTGTCGTTTTATCTCACCTCAAGATGGCTGTGGCATTTATTGAGTGCTGATAACATACTGCGTTGTTGTAGTAGCAAGTGAAGTAAACTGGGCCACAGAAGAGCTATAATGTCAGAGGAAAGCAAACAGCACCATTGAGCAGATGATTCCCTGTCTGGAAGAGTGACCTTCAAAATTCACACTTGGAAAATGCAGAGGCTGAGCACGTCCCACACCAGTGCCGGGGCTAAGGGCGGTGTAGCAGACAACAAATCACAGCTTTGTGTATGAGCCGCCTCCATGCCAAGGTGGGAAAAGCTTTGAAGGTTCCCCCCCTGGCCAGCCTGGGCACATGGCTGTGTGTTTTGTCCTGCCTGGCATTCAAGTGATGGGTGCCAGCAGGAAAATGGATAAGGGTATTAAGCCAACTTACTGAGAACATGCTGCTGGTTCACCCTCCAGCTAATGACAGCAATCATCTTCAGTACAATAAACCCAGCTTTCCTCCTGCAGATACATCCTTCACGTTCTCCAAGTGTGGGACCGCACCAGGCTTTGCCTCTGCGACCTACTGGAACAGGCTTGCCAGTGTAGCTGGGAGATACTCAGACACAGTATGGCTTAAGGCACTGGAAATGACGGGAAAGAAGAAGGAAGACGCTTCCAAGGGGAAACATCTGTTCTCTTTACCATTAGCTACAAGTGGTACCATTTTAATTATTGAGATGCTGAAGCTGGCAGAGGTTGCAGAGTGGATTGACTTGGTAATTATTTAGAACAGTCCCAATTGCTGGCAAGGATTCCCATGTAGTCATTTTCTAACTGGACAGAGGGAGAAATAAACTCCACATATTTATTATTATTGATAGACCTGTTGAATTATGAAGGTCTATTCATTCCT
>NW_010558872.1:0-6305 GCF_000687285.1 Phaethon lepturus
TCCCTTCCCTCACGCTGCGGCAGAGCCAATTTTGGGTGGGAAAGGGGAGTAAAAGCCCGTCAGCCTCCCCTCAGGCTGGGCGGGGAGGGAGGGGGACCCTCAGCCCACGGGTGGGTTTCGGCTTTGGGTGCGTCCCCTTGACCCACGCCTTTCCTTTGGCAGGGGAAAGGCTTGTTCGCCACCAAGAACATCCACAAAGGGGAAACCGTCTTCGTGGAGAGGCCGGTGGTGTCGTCCCAGTTCCTCTGGAACGCCCTGTACAACTACCGAGGTGAGTGGCCGGCGATGGCAGCACGTCCCTGTCACCAGCCCCGGCGAGGTGACAGCAGCGTCCCGAAGGAGCTGCCTGTTTTTCAAGGAAAGAGTTTGGGTTTGTCTTGGCACTGCCAGGAAGGCGGCCCCTGCTGCCATTTCTGCCTCTGCCCTAAACGAACTGTGGACAAGTTGAAAACTGCATCCCTTTTGAGGGATGGAGATTTCCATCAACCCTGAAGGAAAGGACCCTGTGCCACCATCAGGCACCATCTGTGTGGGAACCCCAGTTTTTTAGTGGGTGCTAATCCCAATCACACTACCCCCCAGAGTGCAGTCCACAAAGGTGCCAGCGTTCTGCGGAGGTGCCAGAACAAAAAACGAGGGTTGTAAAAGCAGGATTTTAAACTTTTTTGTCCTACCTAGACCCTTCTCTCTGCTGAGCTCCGTCATGGGTCAGCGACACAGGGAACCTTGCCATCATACGGCCCTTAAGCATGTGCCAGTGTTAACAGGGCAGCAGATGAGGGCTGAGGGGTTTAAATTGCAGCAGACATGGTCTTCCCTATGGAGGGAGTGGTAAGAGACTGGTTCCTCCAGCTTGGAGATGGTCTTCTCTGATGGTGTTGGTACCTGTTGCGCTGCTTTGCCCTGGGCACTGGCCCCTTTCCTTTTCAAAGGCTGTGGTCTCACCGTGGCATCCGTCTGTCTTGTTTCCCTGCAGCCTGTGATCACTGCCTGCGGGCTTTGGAGACAGCAGAGGAAAACGCCCAGCGGCTGCTGGGGAAGAGCTCCTTGGTGCTGCCTCACCCAGAGCAGTGCAGCATCCGGAAAGACCTGCACCAGCAGTGTCCCCGGTGCCAGGTATGGGGCTGCCGGGAGGAACTGTGGCCCTGTTGGGGTCGCTGACTCCTTTACAGCATCTAGCCAGGCACTTGTGCTGCCCCGAGATGGGTGTCTGTCTTTCCCTTCTGTGTCGCGATGGCTAAAGAGCTGGGGCTCAGATGGTCAGGGAGGGGGCACAGGGAGGGGGCCTAGGACCCCGTTTTCCTGCTGCTAGTCAATGCCAGGCGCTGTGCCCCTTGCTCTAGGTGATGTACTGCAGCGCTGAATGCAGGCAGGCCGCTTTGGAGCAGTACCACCAGGTCCTCTGCCTTGGCCCGTCCCGTGATGACCCCACACATCCCCTCAACAAGCTGCAGGAAGCATGGAGGTAGGGGACCGACCTGCCTGTTGCTCCATGGGCAGAGGAAGTGGCTCTCCTGGGCTGGGTGATGCTGCCTGGGACCGGGGCTGAGGACCATTCTTGCTTTGCGTCATCCCTGCATGGGGTGGCTGGAGGGTGGTGATGGCCATGAGACGCTGCCCAGCTCTACCTGCTTGTTGGGCAGCAGGTGAATTTGTGTTGGCAGCTCAAGGGTTTAGACGCATGGCTGAGCAGTTCTTATTTTTCTCCCAATAAAGAGCTACAAAGCACTGAGCAGTGCATCCCTCACTCCTTCAATTTTACAGTGCTCCTGCAGATCTCCAGCCTCTGGGAGATCCTCCTTGTAGCACACCTGTGGGTACATAAATTGCTGTCCCTGCTTACAGATGACAAAACGAGCACAGCGGGGAGAAGCGACATCCCTGATCCAAAACTTGTCACAAACCCCAGCTCTCGCTGCAGGCCTGGGCTTTGTATGGGACCCAGACTCTAGTTTAGCAGGATGGTAGGGGATTACTTGTATGCTCAGAGCAGGCAGTTTGGTGCAGGCTTCTCCTCGCCCTGAGTGGTGCTGGATCCTCGTGCAGTGATGCTGCACTGGCCGCTCTGGTGTAATGGATGAGTGCAGGCCTGGTCATATGGGTGGCAGCTACCTCTGCCTCCCTCCAGCTTTTTAATTCCACACCAGCACTGATCTACTCATCTCTTTTCTTTATTCTTATCCCCCAGGAACATGCATTATCCACCGGAGACTTCCAGCATCATGCTGATGGCCCGGATGGTTGCCACCATCAAACAGGTACGTCTGCAGTTTGGAGCCACAGCTGCCGGTGTGTGGTTTCCTCATCCCGTTGTGGCTGTTATTCCTATGGACTGATCTCTTCTCCAGTAACTGGCAATGTTCTGCTTGAATAGATTTCAACGCTGTTTAGTAGTCCGTGGTCATGGAGACAGCAGGTTCCTATGTCCTGAGCCAAGCAGGTCTTTTTTTCCATACCGAAATAGTCAAGAACTGAACCTTTCCTTTGGCTTTGTTTCTTTGGCCTGGCTTTCTCAGTGTTGGTTCTGACAATAAATTACCACCATGCAACTGCTTCTGGTGGTTCTTGCTAGCAGGCTGGATACCTCTGGGCTCAGTGGGGCTTGTCCTGTCCTCTCTCTCTCCTGGCTGGGGAGGAAAGCGGTGTTGGTGCAATGCCTTTGCTTGATTCCTTTCTCAGGCTAAAGACAAGGAGTGGTGGATCAAGGCCTTCTCCCAGTTCTGCAGTAAGACAGCGAACGAAGAAGAGGAGATTGTGCACAAGCTGCTGGGGGACAAATTTAAGGTAAGAGCCTGATAGTGCTTGGATGTGTTGAATCCCTGAGCCTGCTCTCTCCCTGCCTGTGTCTGCGAGTCCATGGGTGCAGAGGCCTGTTACAGCTGGGGTGGGAGACACTGGAAATCCCAGTCCTGACCTGGCAGAGAGGGAACAGGATGCTTGGAGGGCTTTTGGCTTGTGGTGCTCCAGTGGTACATGCTGTCATTCCTGTGGTAGAGATGCTTCTGCTGTGGGGTAGGACAGGGTGATACTTAGCTACTCAGTAGGAAGCTTTTGCTACTGAAATGAGTGGCTTTTGCTGCTCTGAGGGTGGCAGCCTCCGCCTTGCAGGGAAGGACGGGGAGCCTGACTCCTGAGCCTTCTAGCCCATGCTGGGCTTGGCCATCAGCCTGAGTCTGACTCCCAGTGGCGTCTCTCCACCCTGACTGTGTTGCCATGTCCTGCCAGGGCCAGCTGGAGCTGCTGCGGTTGCTCTTCACCGAAGCCCTTTATGACGAACATCTCAGCAGGGTGAGTTGAGCCACCTCCTGACTAGGCCAGGAGTGTGGCAGGACCCTCTGCTTGGCACCAGCCCCCCTGAATCATGTCTGCCTCGAAGGCCAGGGCTTCCCCTGCGACTCTGCCCATTCCTTGCTTCCCCCAAAGCTCCCTGTGGGATTTGAGGGGCTTGCAGAGTGGGGTGCTGTCGCAGGCTGGCCTGGGCTCAGCTGCTTTCTCATCTCCCTGCTGCAGTGGTTCACTCCAGACGGCTTTCGATCCCTCTTTGCCCTCGTTGGGACCAATGGCCAAGGCATAGGAACAAGGTAATAGGGCTTTCTGGGTGCTCCTTGCAGGGCAGCAGAGATATGGCATGGAGGGGATGTACAGTCTGTAAATCCTTGATGGCCTGGGTAATCGCTGGGTTCAGACGTAAGAGAGGGGGATGGAGAGGCAAACTTAAAAGCAGTCCCTCATCTTTGCTGTGTCCAACCCTTTCGCATCCCTCTGCCAGACTTTGGCTACGCAGAGCCACTGAGCTTAGCACTTGGATCCCCCCTGCGAGGTCCCACTATGTGCCGGCAGCAAGGCAGGGCTGTAACAGTGTCCCTCTGCTTCCCGACAGCTCTCTGAGCCAGTGGGTGCATGCTTGCGATGCGCTGGATCTCCCCATGCTGCAGCGGGAGGAGCTGGATGCCTTCATCGACCAACTCTACAAGGACATCGAGAAGGGTGAGGCTCTGAAGTGCCCATGGGCAGAGTCAAGCAGTGGTGTTTGCAGGACCTGGTGGAGTTCCTGCTGCTGGAGACTCTTTCTGGGATTTGGGGAATAGGAGGGGTTCCTGCTGGGGACTGGGAGATCCCACTTCCCCTGGTCCACACGAGCCATGCCTGCTGCCTTTGGCTTGCTATGTGGGTAGGGCAAGTCCAAGTTTGTGGGCAGCATGACCTGTGGCAGGTTGGGGTGGCTGGAGGGCTGATCTGGAGGGATCCTGTGCAGAGAAGTTCCATCTACGTTAAACGTTCAAAGACCTGTTTATCGCTTTTTTGACTGATGCAGCTGCATGAGTACAGGGACAGGCCAGGGAGCACACACTTGAACTGGGGGTGCAAATCTTCATGTACTCCATCCCCTCCCAGTGGGGAGGGAAGGGTGTTTTGGAAACCACCCTCCCAACACCCGGCCCCCAAAGCAGTGCTGGCTGGGTGCATTCAGCATTGATGGGTATCCCTTCGTGCTCGCGCTGAGCTATGCCTGTGGAAGAGCCAGAACGGCCCATACAAAGCTCTAACCCCCTCTCTGTGCTGCAGAGTCGGGAGAGTTCCTCAACTGCGAGGGATCGGGTCTCTACGTGCTCCAGAGCTGCTGTAAGTAACACAAGGACTGGGAAGAAAACCAATAGTGAGGAGGGGGACGTCCTGGGCTAGACTGGCTCACCTCTTCCTGAAGGCTTCTGGAGAAAAGGGTTTATGCTTCCCATCCATGGGTGGGATGGAACGGACGGGTGCTGCCCTGGAGCCTGGGTGCTCTCGACGTCTCCTGGCATCTCACCTAGCTATAAATTGGTCAGTCCTGGTTTGAATGGACTCGGATACGATACAAGCTCTGGGAGCCACGTACTCAGTTAGCAAAGAGACCATCTCCAATCTTGTCTGAACAAACCATTAAGGGAGGGAGCCTTTCGCGTCCAGGCTGTGGGGACGTAGGAGAGGATGTCCCAGCACCTAGAGCTGTCGTCTTTAACTCTGAAGCGTTAATGGCAGAGTGGGAACGAGCAGGGCCTGGGGACTGGCTGCTGGGAGAGCTGGGAAGCTGGGGAGAAGTACAGCCCTGTGCATCCTTCCTTCAGCATCTGGAGGCAGGGGAGGGTGCTGTGCATCCCTCGAGTTGATCCAGGACAGCTTGCTCTCTGAGTGGTTTTTGTGAGTCTGATGGAGAGCCCTGGGCCTGCACCCTATTCTGCTGGACTTCCTAGTTCCCAGTGTGAGTGGAGAGTGAGTGTCATGCTGGTGTCCCTGAGGCAGATGGGGTGGCTGCAGCATTGTGCTGCCTTACCCTTAGCCAAAGCCATGGCCCTGCCAGCTGGAGGCACCAGCTCCCACATGCCCGGGCCATGCAGAAGGGCAGGCACGAGCCCCACGGGCTGTGTGGCGTCTCCAACCCTGCCTCTGCCTTCCCCTTCCTCTGGAGATGCCCTCGCAGCTGCATCCTGTCTTCCCCATAGGTAACCACAGCTGCATCCCCAATGCCGAGACATCGTTCCCAGAAAACAACTTCCTGCTGCATCTGACTGCTCTGGAGGACATTGAAGCAGGAGAGGTGAGACAGCGGGGCCCGGAGAAACGTGGAGTGGTATCGCACCTTGCAGGGGGGCTTCTTGCTGCCAGGGTGCGGTCTGTGTCCCCTACATCCCCCATAGACCCCAGCCTTGTACCTCCTGCCTTGTGCATTGTCCTGGCAGAGGAATTCATGCCCTGTCCCCACGGAGTGGGGGGCTAGACCCCATGTTTCTGCCTGTCTCTCGGAGGGACTGGTACAACCCTTGCTGCTCTGGGTTCGTGGGAAGCAGCTCCCAGCCTGGTTTTGTCTCTCTGCTCACAGGAAATCTGCATCAGTTATTTAGACTGCTGTCAGAGGGAGCGGAGCAGACACAGCCGCAACAAGATACTCAGGTAGGGTCTGCTTGTGGAGGAACCTGGGGGGACGTGGCACCCCTTTGCACCCCCAGGCAGTCAGCTTGGGCTGCATCCCCGCCTCGGGGCCCTGTGGGTGGCTGCTCATGGGCTGGTGTGCATGCTGACATGCTCGTGGCGGGGTGTGCATGTAGCACGTGGTGCTTTTGGGCTTTGTGCATTTTGCTCTATAGGGGGGAACTATACAGGCCGTGGGGTATTCATCTCTGGGTGAGGCTGGAGCTCTCTGCTCTCCCTTCATGTGAGTTTTGACCGAGGATTTGGACCCCCTCTCTTGCTCCGCTGTGCAGTTGGCTCCTGCAAACGCTTGCTGTCCTCACCATCCCTTCCCATTCCTTCAAGGGCAGGGGTTCCTG
>NW_010558872.1:6336-11202 GCF_000687285.1 Phaethon lepturus
CCATGTCCCATCCCCCCTGCAGGGCTGAGCAATCCCCCTCTCCACTCAGACTATCTACCCCACCTGAGCCCAGCATGACCGAACCCGCATGCTCCTCTGGGTTTAACGTATTTAGCCCCTTCCTGGCTGCTCTGTGCCTGACCCCCTGCCCAGCAGCAGTGTTGGGGTTGTGCCTGTCTCAATGGCATTGCTCTTTCTCCTTCTTCATTCCCTTCTTCCAGGGAGAACTACTTGTTTACCTGCTCGTGTCCCAAGTGCCTAGCGCAAGCTGACGATGCTGACGTGACGTCGGACGAAGAGGAGGAAGGCGAAGGGGAGACGGATGATGCTGAGCTGGAGGATGAGATGACTGACGTTTGATCCTCGCGCCGGGCGAGAGGAGAGGGAAGGGCCGGGGAGTTCCTCCGAGAGGCAGCGGCTTTAATACTAGAAACAGGGTTGTGTTGTGGGGTCGGGTGGGAGGCCACGTGCCGGTGGCGGGTGCGGAGGTCTGGCGGAGCGGGGCAGAGGGAGAGCCGGAGGCAGGCCCTGCTCCTACCTGTCCTTCTTGTGCGGTGTGTGTGTGTGTGTGCGTGTCAGGCCGTCCCCGTCCTCCCTGTGAGGACAGGCTGTGAACCGCTGGCCCCCTGCCGCGTCCCGATCCCTGGAGGGGCTGGCTGGTGCTTGCAGGGGAGGCTGGAGGAGCACAGTGCCCAGCCAGCCCCTGGGGACATCATGACAGTCACCTTGTCGCCACCTATGAGGCTGCTCTGCTGTGTCCATGCCGGCCGTGGATGCGGAGGAGCATGTCCTTTCCTACCCCGCAGGGACGAGGGGAACGCGTGTGCGTGCGTGTGTACATGTGTTTGTGCACGAGGGGTACTATTTAACGTCTATATTAGCACTATCGACACACTAAGGAGCTGGGGTCCTTGTATGTACTCCCATTCCATGCCTCGGCTCGGCGAGCAGCAAGGGGCAAAACAATTTTGCAGGTGGGACAGAGACACCTTACGGGTGGCTCAGATGCACAAGTCCAGTAGGAAGAGTGGGGCCGACCCTGGCAGGCACCTGCCCCCCACTTTGACCCCATCCTTACACGTGCAAAGCCCCATGCAGCGATTGCTGGGCTGTTTGGGGAGGAGGAATGGTCAGGCTGCTGCTAGCCCAGAGCTGACATGGGCTATGGTGTTGCATAAGCAAAGTCACCGTCCAAAACCCAAAGACGTTTTGGGTTTTGCACAGAGCGAGCCGACCTGCTGGGCCATCCAGCTGCGGGCTGCTTCAGGAGGAGGATGTGCCAGGAACGCAGTGTGGTGCTCTCTGCTTCCTCACACCGGGCTTAACAGACCCACCCCATGGAGCTGTCAGCAGCAGCTGAGCGTCGTCATCCATCCCATGCTGCCAACGACCAGCGAGGCCACGCCGCTGTGTGCGTGGTCTCCCTGTCTGCAGACCACGTGGCTGGAGGGAAAAGACGGCTCCAAGCAACAGACAGGCAGCAGGTTGGGGATGTGCCCTGAGTATTTTCCTCCGTTCTTGGATTTTGGGGAGCCGTTTCCCTGCTGCTGCTTCCTTCAGGCCTGTGGCAGCTGGATCATAGAACCAAGGGCGATGCTGTAGACGGGCACCTCTGACACGACCATCACTGCCAGCCCTGCACCTTGCTGCTTGTCCCCAGCTGTCTCAGGGTCACATCCCCTTCAGTGTTCATAATAAACTGAGACTGGTGAGGAATGGGGCTGTGTTGTTTGTGAACTGGAGGGTGGAGGGTTACAATCCAGGGACTGGTTGTCACATGGAGGTCTGGGGATGAGGGAACAGACACCCACCGAGGTCTGGGCTCTGGGTCTGCGACCAGCCCACCCTTGGGGACAGATGCCAGAGGCGATGCTGTCCCCTGAGGCTGCTTCTGCCTCAGTGTAGGGCTGAGCTGTGCTGCACAGGGGTCTGATGTGAGCCCTGCCCCAGCTGCAGGAGGCACCCTGGGAAGTTTACTAGGAAAAACATCATTAAGGGATGAGATTTGTCCCTTCATCCCCTGGCTGATGGCAAAAAAGAAACTCCCCTTTCTCTAAAACTTGTTTAGACTTCATTAGCTCAGACAAAAATATACAGATGTTGGGCAAGCCCTGCTAGTACAGACCAAGCCTGTATTTCACTCTCCCTCCCATTCCCTGCCAAACTTTATCCACGTAATCCTGCATCCCTCAACCAGCAGCACAAATGACTGGTGGCATCTTATACATCATTAAGATGCTGGTCGGGGAAGTGCTGGCTTGCTCTGGGCCATCACCTCCCCCCCAGAAAGTCACTACAAAGGGCACTCGGTACCAGGCTCAAGGTTCCTACTGCGGATGCTGGTGTTTGCCCTTCAGCCACACGCCGGTGGCAGTGGGAAGATCTTGTTGCTGAATCCAGCGAGGCCGGTGGGATCTCTGTAGCGCATCGGGACCCCTTCCTCGAATCCTTGGGGTCAGCTCCTGGGATCCACCAAGAAGTCCTCGATCCGCCGCAGCCTCCTGTTGCTACCAGAAGGTCCAGGGGGGCTGCATCATTTCGTATGTAGGGATGCTGGTGACGTTGACGGGAATGGAGATGACGGCCCAGGGGAGTCCGTGCTGCTCCAGAGAGCGTCTGATCATGTACCTGGAAGGATAAAGAGGTGATGTGAGCCGCCTGAGTTGGGAGAGTGGAGCCCAAACATGAGCGTAAACCACAAACCGGCTCAAAGAGAAACTCTGCAGATTAATTGCGACTGAATCCACTAAAAATCTAGCACAGCAAGCCCAGGTGGGACATGCTGATCACTGGGACCTCCCTGTCTCTTGGCCCTCCCCATGAGATGCTCCAGACTTGGGAAGATCAGATGTCTCTTGGCCAAGACACCTACCCATCTCTGCCCAGCAGGAAGAGTGCAGGGATGTCAGCTGTCCGCCTGGTGCTGTCCTGGATCATCTCGATGTAGAAGCTGTCGTTATCGTAGGCGTTATCTGCGATGATCACTGCCCGTCCGCCATGCTCCTGGATCACACGCGTCTTTGACAGGAACGAGCAACCTCTGGGGCAGAGAGTGACAAATCTCTGGTGGCTGCAGGCAGACCCTCAGCAGGTACGAAGCCTGCAAGTGCCAGAGCTTGCTTGGAAACACCCAAACCAGGGACAATCTCCCTGGCCCTGTGCCTCCCCCAGACCCTGCTCCTCTTTGAGTCTGTATTTTAGGCACAAGCTGCCCACACTCTGCCAGTTTCTCCTAAGAAAAAATAAAATAAAATAGGGCTTTTTCCAACTTAGCGCAGGCTGTTTTCTAAGAAACACAACATGAAACACACTGGGGTAGGAGCACCCTCACATTTTCCTTGTAGACCCATGTGGGATAAGTCATGGGAAGAAGCTGGAGGTGATGATAAAAAGAGGCCATGGCACTGTCACCCTCTGCAGTGTGGGCAGCACCCCTCCTGCCCCAGGGCCCGCAACAGCTCCCGTGATGCTAGACATACCCCCTCTCCACCAAGGCGATCTGGTCCTGGATGAAGACACCATTATTCAGCTCTCCGCAGGCTTCAGGAGGATCCGCTGGGACCAGGTGGATCTGGTCGTACCTTGTGTTCTCCGAGAAGAAAACAAGCAGGGGTGAGTGAGGCAGGATCGAGGCCATCCCCACTGTCCTCTGCCCTACTCATCCCCCTGCAGGGTGTGTTTTTGGGGAGATTTAGGGTTCCCAGGTGCAGGGATGCTGGTTGCCCCTTTTCCACATATTTCCTAGCAGATCTGCTCCTGCAGCCCCATCTTGACCCCAAGTTTATTCAGAGAAAGGTCTCACATCTGTAGACCAGAGGGTTTATCTCTGCCATTCCTCTGGGAGCCCAACCAGCCCTCCTGGGACACGGCTGTGCCTGTCTCAGTTCTTGGAGAAGGAAACATGTGCTCCCTTGAACATGTGTGGGGCCAAACTGCCCCTCCGAAAGCCTGCTGAGGCTGAAGGCAGGGACCAGCATGTGCCTGCTTCCTAAGGGAAGGCTCAGGGAAGACCAATTAGCTCCATTTTTACAAAAGGCTTCAAATCACTGGGCCCCGCAATGGAGAAATATTGGGATGGGGGAACCCGAGACCAATTCAGTTCTTAATACTTACAAACACGCCACCAAAATCCTTGGCTGGAGTGGCGGTGAAGATGTAGCGGATGTCTCCAGGGCTCAGCACTTGAAAATACAAGTATTCATGGATGCGCAAACCTGGGTGTGCATGGAGAGAGGTGAGAGGCAGAGAAAACAAATGGGAAAATTCCTGAAAAAAGGGAAAATACCCAACTACTGCTCCTGAACTGCACCACACTGAAGGGAACACACCCTTCAGCAATGCCCCGCCTGGGCAACACAGCCGAGGACTCAAAATGCCAGGTTCAGGTTGGGGTCCTGCGAGGGGAGACACACGAGCACCCAGGAGCACAGAGACGTGGAGGGGGAAAGGCACCGGGACTGGGGAGGCAAAAATGCAGCTGGACCACTGAGGGGATAGGGGTGAGATGCACTCCGACCGAGGTGCATGGAGGGGAAAGGCACTTGGACTGAGGCACCCTGAAAAGCAATGCAGCCGGATTGGGGTGCATGGATGGGGAAATGCAATGGGGTTGGGGTGCATGAAGGGGAAATGCACCCAGACTGGGGTGCAGGGCGGGGAAATGCACGTGGATCGCGGTGCATGGAAGGGAAACACACCCAGATTGGGGTGCAGGAGTGGAAATGCACCCAGAACGAGGTGCTGGAGGGAGAAATGCAATTAGGGCGGGGTGCACCAAGGGGAAATGCACCTGGACTGGGATGCAGGAGAGGAAATGCGATGGGGCCGGGTGCCCGGAGGGGAAATGCATCCGGATCGCGGGGCACC
>NW_010558873.1:0-9484 GCF_000687285.1 Phaethon lepturus
GTTGAGCCTGGGAAGAAGGGATGGGTGGGAGAAAGGTGTTTTAAGATTCGGGTTTAGTTCTTATTATCTGATTTGATCATTATATCATCATCAACATATGATATCACCATATCTCATTATTACTCTGATTTGCTTGGCAATAAATTAAATTAAGTTTCTCCAAGTCAAGTCTGTTTTGCCCCTAACAGTAACTGGTGACTGATCTCTCCCTGCCTTTATCGCGACCCATGAGCTTTTCCTTGTATTCTCTCTCTGCTGCCCAGCTGAGGAGGGCAGTGACAGGGCGGCTTTGCTGGGCACAACCCGCCATAGGCATCCAGAACATGTGTTGAGACTCAAAACTTTTGCTACGGGTTTGCCTGTTGAATTTGGAATAGAGACAGGTGGAGCTGTGGGTTTTCTTATAATGTGGTTGTATTCACACCCTCATCAGGCATCTAAATTTAATATTTTTTTTCCCCAGGAAAAATAAGCTGAATATTGGGATTGAACTGGGAGTGTAGAGGCACTGTGCAGTGGAGCAGAGAATCACGTACACATCACAGCGGACACAACCTCCTGTACTCACAGCTCAGCTACACTCCATCATCTAGCACTACCCATTTCATACTTCTCTTTCTGTTTACCCTGTTAAATACCTACTGAATAAGCTGTTTATATCCATACCATTTCCTATTTGGTTGAAAAGATAACCTTCCTACTGCTTTTCAAATAAATGAAAGGTGCTTCTAGGCCTACTTCTGTTTTGTTTTCCTTCTGGTTTCCTTTTACAGATACTTTCCTTGAGCAAAAAGGATGTTTTATGCTGCTTTCGATACAACAAATTTTGATCCATCATCTTAGTAATTTCAAAGCGTCTTCACTACTTATCAGAGGCTTCTGTTGTTAAAGTAACTACCAGTAGTCTGTAGGAACTGTATTTTTTCAAAAGACCAATCCTCTTCGGAAAACAAGTACTGGATTCACTTCTAACATGGAGTAATGCTGAGCAGTAGAAACCGCAAAAAGATGTCAAATCAATACCTGGTGGCAAGGTCAGCTATGTTAGATGTGATACTCTTTGTAATGCAATAATATAATAACGTGATGTAATAACGTTCACAGCTTCAGAACAGCAATCACCTTGCTTCACACAAATTATTGGATTTTATGTACCAAACATATGTACACTAAAAATAATTACTTAAAAGCAATTTGCAGCAAATAGCTTCCATCACAAGTTCTTTTTAAGAATGAGGCTGTGGAGGCTACACTTTATGCTAGGAACAAGCAAGGTAAATGAAAGGTGTGTGAATATGCCTTTCCAAGCAAAACAGCACAAACAAACCAATAGGTCCACCTCAGAACTTGCAGAACATCAAGATAATTTTAAGTTTCAAAACCAATGAAACATCAGAGTTAGGGATGATTTTCTGAACAAAAAGGTAACTAAAATGTGGGTTTTAAGAACCATTTTCAATAGCAGGATAAATAAGAACAGCTGAGAAAGAAGGTGCTAACAGACAGTACTTACCGATAAATTTTTTTAATTTGTAAGATTAATAACACTGGCTTCCCTATAACACCTCTGATACCTAACTCCTTCTGCCAGCTATGAAATTTCACCCAGATTTATGTGCCCTTAAAATGTCTACTCATAAAGAAGTATTACATCAAAAGCTGCTGTTCAAAAAGGGCGCAATGTATTTTTAAGAAATATATATTAGAAAGGATAAGAAATCTGCTCTTGAAAAATTAGAAAAATGTTGTCCAAAGGAACCTCCAAAATGAAGAAAAAGTTGTAGCAACAAAGACTGAGATTTTTTATTTTTTCTTTTTCTTTTTTTTTTTTTAACCTTGGAAGGGAACGTGTGAGGAAGCTACAGTAGTAGCAAATGAGGAGGTCATCACTCAATCTTAAAGTCATTTAAAGGCTAGTCAGGTAATTACTGGGTGGAACAGAACAACATTCGACATGGTAACAAATTAATGTAATGGTAAAGAAGTTTTTTTTAAAAAAGAAGATTAAATGGACAAAAAATATGTTTGTATATCATGATTCTTGGATCATGCTAGAAAGGAAATCACCCAAAGCCAGGAGCATACTCATTAGGATGTACAATAGAAATATGCATCAACCTTCAAAAGGAGGAGGTAGGGGTAGGCATAAGAACAACCCAGGTGATGGATTCACACAAAAGTTGCGTGCTGTGGGCAGATATTCATGAGATCGGCCTTATAACTAGCTAAGCTGCTGGTGCAGCTACAGAGAATCCTTACACTTGCATATAATCATAATAATGTATTCTTGTGTGTGTGTGTGTGTGTGTGTGTCTTATCTTTCATTAGCACAAAACACATTCGTAAGGCTCTGGGTTTTATTTTTTTAATTTAAACTTTGCATCATCATAAACATTATTTTCAGTAGCCTAGTACTATAAGGCACCTATGCCGGGGGGTGTGGCAGGCCTCAGAACTGTGGTCCTGCAATATTTAGGAATTAACACCTACGTACCTGGTCTCCAGGTATCTAAGGATGATGGCACAGTATGGGCCCATTTAAAAGCTGGCAAGGCAGGCACATGGGAGGACGAGTCGTCGTCCCAGTCAGCAGTGCCAAGAAAAAATTTCTGGCATATGCAAGGCAACAGAAAACAGGAGAGAGAGCGTGAGGCACCTGTCGTGTTAGCAATCAGCAAAAAAAGGACTTCTGAGAGCCTGGAAAAATCTTGTAACAGGAGCTTAACATATATAAGCATGTGTTTACATACCCACCTGAATAAAGTCTGTACAGTAGTATGTCATTATCCTCCACAAACATGACAAGGAAAGTACCACTAAATAATTAAATAAATTCTAGGACATGATAAAAAGAAGGATTCTAGGGACAGATGCCAACATTAAATATAAATTTCCTTGGAGGAAAAAGAATACTGAAGAAACAGAAGATTATGCCAGAAGAAAAATGATCAAAACGCTAAAAAAACAGAAAGAAAGGAAAAACATGGGAGGATGTGTAACGTGCACCCAGTTGGCTGTTTTTTCTGCTGGCGCAGGCCACATGGCCAGTGGGCAAACCACTCGGGACTGCAGCAGGGCCCTGCTGCTAGCTGGTGGCTGCCTAAGGAGGCCTGTACTTGCATACTAGTTGGGGTGTTGAATGTTTTCTGTTTGAATACGCACATATTCCTTAAAGCTATGCTTATGCTGTTATTGTTTACAAAGCTTTCCAAATGTTTTCTATTACTTAATTGGTCAGTTTGAATTAATATGTTGAATGGTTAAAGTGAATGAATAAATACCAAAAAATTTATTTGATCTCAGGATCATATTATTTCTGGGCATAGGTAATTCTGTTATCTACATTTGTTATGAAGTTTGACTGTACACCTCAGTTTATCATTGGTCTTTAATACTAAATAGCATCAAGTATTGTCAGTCATACAGAAATTTCTCTACAATCAAGCCTTTCCTCTGCACTGTAACATAAAATTTTATTTACACATTATTTTGGAAACTTACTGATATGAGGGGTTTTTCCCCCCAGATTTAGATGATCAATAAGGTGCTTTTAATTATTAACCTTTTACTATTTAATATAAAGACATTGTTAACACCTTCCTAGTTTTTTCCTTTCATGACAGATGTTTCAAGAAGATATTCTCTAGCCATCATTTCTTTCTTTCCAAAGATCCATTCTTTTGTTCCCTGGGTGTTTCTACTTCCTATGCAAATTCTGTAAAATTAGCTGGTCTTTTATGCTTGGGCAGGAAATATTATCATCTTACGGAACATCTTCAGTAGGTGTCAATAGTCACGGGCAAAAGGTACACATGATATTCCTCTTTCTCTCCCATAGCTTCTTTTAGCTGTTAGTTTATCTTTTATTACAGTACAGGATTACTCATCATCTGCCGTCTCAGGCCTGGCACTAGCCATCCCTACAGTGCCTATTTCTCCTGGTCCATTCTTTCCATGTCCCATCGCAATCACAGTTCCTCCTGAGGAGGTCTGGTACACGACTCTACCTCGGCTCCTAAAATACATGAAAGCCGCATTACCTGGCAGCTTTTGTATTTGTTAGTAAGCATATGAAAGCTTGCAGTGAAAGGACATCGTCCCACCATTCCACCCCCCTTTATTTTTCCCCTATTAAAGATGCAGCCACAGGAACTGGGGAGGAGAGCTAGGAGTGTCACATGTGGAATAGTCAGTGCAGAGTCTTAGGAAGCTCAGCAACATTAATTCTGAAGTAACATAGCATACAGAGAGGGAGGGTGGAATTAAGGCTCCAAAAATCTGAAGGGCCAAACTAAGGGACTTAGTCTAAGCAACCTGGGTGGCACGGTTGAGTGAAAACCTCTGTTTAATACGTAGTATGATCAAGAATAGCAAGAATTTTGGATCCAATGAGAACAAGTTGGTGAATTATACAAAAAACATTCTAGTGACTTTTGATCAATTGTTGGAACAGTTCTGGAATACTCAATATTCTCTCAGATTTTCACTTTCAAAAAGACTTCACTGCCCTCCTGGAGTTTAAGAGAAGATTTCTCTTCAAAGGCACTTACCCCCTCCTCTAGGGAAGATTCAAATGAGTGGGCCTAGTTAGCTTTGAAAACAGAACAACATCAGGGAAGCCAAGGAAAGGATAAGGGGAAGAAAGAGTAAAGGGAGAAGATAAAGAACTTCTTTCTGTTTTTCAAATTTCAAAAGCCCAAGAGGGACTACTCAGGGAAATTAAAAGATAGCAGATTAAAAACAGACAGAAGGAAACACTTTCTCACATGATGTGTGGTTAAAACTGCAGAAAATATAATTACCACAGGAAGCACTGCAGTAAAGAACTCAGCAAGATTCTGATGGGTTTGCAGATGTATAAGGATATCAAACATATCAAGAGCAATTTAAAACTGCTGGAAGGCACATGTATTTCTTCAGGGAAAACTGTCCAAGCATTTTAAAACTGCACAAAGTAATGTGCTAATCAGAGTGAGATACAAAGAAAAAGGTCTCTGCAAGATAATATATCCACAGGATGTCGTTAAAGAAATGCCACCTCCTCCTAAATCCTTTGCATTCATTCTCTCTCCCTCCCTTTAACGGAACAGCACAGAAAGGGACAATATGAGCCCCACCGAAAGACCTGTTCCTTTATAGTACTGTCTGAGATGAAAAGGTGTCTACCAGCCATCTCCCCAGCATGCTGTCATTTCAGCAGCCTTCGGACTGTCCAATGTATCTGGGAATGTATATTCACCTTGAAATTCATATACCTGATTCGATGAGTAGCTGGATTGTTTCTAATTTTCTGACCTCAGATTGTTTTTAAAAGCAGAAAGCACCATGTGTAGTATTTGTATAATTGCCCATTGCACTTTTTTACACGACTAAGTAGTCCTAGTAATGATTCTTCCTGTTATTTCACATTAACTGTACCTGCATTGTCATATGTCAGGGAAAAGAAAATCTAAAAACCATGAGGTTTTTTTCATTTAAATTAAAGTTTGTCAACAGCACAGCTGAGTGCAAATGAGGGCAAAACACAGGGAGGTGTTACAAGCATTACTCTGACACTGAGTTTATAGCCTTCCTAAGAAGTCATACACTCCAGTGCATTTTTTTTCTAGGATCTCTTTTCCATCAGTTTTAGCCTGTAACTTTATATTGTGTCCACCAAGCAGGAAGAGATCCTTTTTGTAGCATCCTTCTATGCATTTTAAGATGCTACTGCATCCCTTGAACTCCAAATTACAGTATTGCTAACACCAGTGCTTGACATTACCCTAGCAATCAGACAGTAGATGGTACTGAAGCATGAACAATGTCACAACCCCAAGATTGGCAAGACTGGCTTGAAACTCTGAAATGCTAATAATAACCCTCACTTAGGGTTATATGTATTCCAGCTTTTACCAGAACACAGAGTTAATGCTACTATGGCTTTAATTGTCTCCAGTGGTAAGATCAGAAGAGTCCCATGTCCTCTATCTCCTTATACCTCTTTTAGTGACTGAAACTTTTCTACCTTATCTTTATTCAAACAACTACAAAACCTTCCTGACCTCTCTGCTTCATATCCAGCCTTGTAAAGATAGGCTGTACATAACAGACTGGGAGACATACCCTCTATAGAGACTGTTTGATCGGTTACACAGTACTGGAGTCACACCTTTGCCTTCAGGTCACCCCATGTTCCTATATCCAAACTTAGAGCATGGCATTTCGATGATGGAGAATCAATGGAAAAAAATATCATGTCCTGCCATTAATCCTCACATCAGTCGTCATCTTCTTAGAGACAGAATCTCTCTAATTAATCTGCCTTTGAAACTGCAAAGAACAAAATCAGGAATAAAGTAATTCGTCTGACATAATACAAGAATAACAACATGAAACCACATTTGACTCCCTATAAGCCATCCAATTTCTCTGAAAATATTCAACCAGGAGGGGCAAAACTAAAATCTTCTACACCTTCACAAAGCTCAGCAAACTTTCCTTGAATTTTAAAAACAAACATTCCTTTTAAAAGCAAGAGGGAAAAAATGGTACAGTATTATTTAGTAGTAAACTGTAAGAGCAGCCTTTTAAGTGTACAATGCTCTTGCCAGCTCTCCAACAAAGAAACTAATACTAAATCCCGATTTACCTTTCAAGTAATGACTATTTACCACACGATCTCTTCTCCTGTTTATTTGTTTGTGAATAGATGAAGATGATACAATCTGCACAGGATCAAGAAAGAAGGTGAAAAATGTACAACAAAACAGTTGTTGCATTCAAAACATTTTCTACAGGAAAGATATCTTTGCCAAGAGATACAACATGTCACCAGTGTGAGCATTGGTTAGATGGGGAGACACTCATCGGAGGAACACTGGAGGCCTGTTGTACATTCAGAGGCAAGGGACTTAGTTGAGCTGAATAATGGGATCGTGATTAGGATATGTTGGAATTAAATTGAGTTGTTGTATAGGTTGGGCTAATTTTTTTAACTTACAAATGATGGCAATACAAAATACTGTTGACCATACATTTTTGCTGATTATGCAATATATTATCTGTCATTTAAAAAATGTATCATTTTTAGCGTCGCAGAAGAATGAAGGAACAGAATACGAAACATATACTAAAGGGAGAATATGGGAAAGACTGAAGCAACAGGGAAATTTCCTAGGGATGTGTATCAACTGACCATCCAAAGAAACTGACAACTTTAAACAACCTTTAGCAATTTTCTTTCCATTACAGTGTAACAACCCACCATCTCAAACGACATTACCCATCCCCTCACCTACTTTTCTTGGCTCTGCACACTTCCCATGAAACAGGAGTTCAACAGACACCAGCTGGCTGGCAAAGGGGGAAGGCAAAATACATCTCAAGTTTTCTGCACTTTCACAAGATTAATGTGCCAGCTTGCAACCACCTTTCAAAACTGTCCTGTTCTGTCATCTTACTCCCAAATGTGAGGTTTCAGTAACCTCTTTGATAACACAGCTTTTATATTATCTTCTAAACAGATAAACAGATGAAACTTCCACCTACCTCAGTCCTCCTCTTTCACTCTACTAACTGCACAGTACGGGACGGATAGGAGAGATGACAGTCTCTGCTTTACCAGTGAAGCAACAGTTTTATCCCATGATGTGTGCAGAAAGGACATAGCTGCATAATCAAAAATCCTCAGCCCACCCCCTTGGTCTCAGTAAATCCCTTATTCTTGCAGCAAGACATTCCAGTTTCCTCACTTTGCTTTTAGCCTGCATTACTACTGGTGGGGGATGCACGCTCTGATGTCAGACTTCCAGGATGCCATTCCCTCAAGTGTCACTCTCCTGAGGAAACCTTTCAGCACACATCACAGTTATACTGGAAACTTGTTTTTCATCACACCTTCATTAGGGTATCTATTCTTTTTTTAAATTTAATTTTATTTACCATTGACATAAATGGTAATTTTATGTAACGTAAATGGTAAATGGTAAAAATTGTCATTTTACTCCCCTTTCCTTTTCCAACTGTATCACTGTGAACAGTAGTTCCCATTTCATCATGATCTTGCTCTCTGAACCCCACTAGTGTTGAAACAATTTTTGCTGTTCTACTTTTAGCCACACATAAAATTGTAATGTCAGTGTATGGGGATCGCTCCAGTTCCTGTGCCATAAGCAGGACCTCTACAAGCGGATAAGCCCAGTGTGGCACATTTACAATGAAACCAAGCTACAGGAACATGAGAAATTAATTTTCAAACAAATAAGAATTGTTTTTCTAACCAAATTTGAAATGGTTAATAAAATTCCCTTGTCAGCTGGAATTCAGCTCCTAGATTTCCCAGTATGCCATCATTCAGAGGTACTGCCATCCCTCCAGACTGCTTCACTTTACCAGCAGTGCCATCAAGTCAATTTTTAGAAGCAGTTAAGAGGAGATTCTCTTAAAAATGTTGTGCATAGCAAAGTTTTGATTTTAAAATTCTTCATGAACTCTTGACTATTTCAACAAAATTGGTTTAAGCACATGTCAATTAAAACAGAATTACATTTAGCATATTATGCTGCATTTCTAAATGCTCACTAGCTTAATACTTAACAAATTATGCAGACTTGTCAGATTGGATTATTTGGCGAAAGTACAGAGGTAACTTCACTTTCAGACGTCAGTGAGTTTATCCTTACCTGTTTGGAGATTTTGCTCCTTTTCCAGGTACTTTGGAAACAGGTATTTTCTACAGTTCCCTTATACTCTCCCGTCCTGTGAGGAAGAGGTCACCAGAAGCAGCTAAGGAATTTTAATCTCAAGAAATTTCTAGGGCTTTTCCAGTAACTGTCTGGTCTTCATAGCTACTGCGCTTGTCCTGCAGTTTTTCGTTAATCATTAACCACGTGTAGCACTATGCTCATTAGCTTTATCAGTCATTCTTTCTCAACAAGGGAAAAAAACCTCATGAATTCATTCAGTGGCAGTTCACAGGCATTAGGATGGGAAGGACATGGCATTTTTCACTTACTCGCAGAACCTCAAGTGAAAATACCCTGGCTAACAGCAAGGCATGGACTAGAGAGAGCCAACAGCCCCAGCACACCCTGCCTCTGCCGCTTTGAAGCCAGGGAATTCCCTTGGTGAAAATACCCACGCAGCTGAGATGTCTGGCCATTCACGCTAGAAAGCAAGCGAGACCATTAAGGACACCCCAAAGCCAGGCCCCCCGGGGCAGTGGCAGCCCTCGCCGCACCCAGGGGCCTGTCTGGCGGTGGCTCCGGGACGGGAGGGGAGGGGACAGGAGGTGAGGGGACGGGCACCCCGTTGCCTTCGGGGTCGGCCTCGCCCCGGGCGGCACTGCCTGCCCTTGGCCAGTGCCACCATTTGCAGCAAGCGCCCCGCAGGAGGCTGGCCAACACCCGACTTTCCCTTAGAGCTCTTTTACTGATGTTTCACAGGACACATGGCCCTGGCTGCTACCCTGCTCAGCTGCCTCCATAAAAAAAGGCAAACCAAA
>NW_010558874.1:0-224 GCF_000687285.1 Phaethon lepturus
CTTGATGATCTTGAAGGTCCTTTCCAACCGACTGATTCTGTGATTCTGTGACCACAACCGTAGCCACCGGGACAGCCAGCGGGGAGAGGAGACCCTGGAAGGTCTTTCTTGGTGTGCTTGTGTCACCGAAATCGAGAATAAACCTCGTAACACCAACGTAGCGTTAAAAGGCAGGCATTCTTTATTCACGGCGCCGGGAACACGGGGGATAGCTCCTCCTAAAT
>NW_010558874.1:404-1162 GCF_000687285.1 Phaethon lepturus
GTAAATGACCACGCGTCCTCACTGTAATTTCTTGGGATTTTCCTTCCTTAATCTTTTGAGTCGGAGGGTTCCTTGAGTGGGTGGTCTCCGAGTCGGTGGTCGCGACCTCCCCCTGCCGGAATTCCCTTTCCTACAAAGTTCACTTGAGCTTGGCAACACTCAATAGACCTTCACGGGCTGTCGGTCCAACGTGCAATCGCTCACCCCAGTCCTTTGTTGTAAGACAAGACTATGGATTGAATCATTACCCACCCACCGGGCCGTAGGACTGACCGAGGTGTTCCGTCTTTCTGACTGCTCACTATTAAAGTAACACATAATACCTGGATCACAATGTTGCACTTAACTCGGTGATAATTAAATCAAGGTGGGAAGGCTTCGGTGGGTTCTCGCGCAGCACTGCTGGTGCACAATGTTCTCGTAGTCACAACTGGCTACAAACTCACAAACCTGTTTTCTAACCCTGTTTTATTTTCATTCCCGACCACCTCGGTTACACTTGAACGACTCCAGGAACAACCGGCGTCTCCAGGGGTGGTCTCTACTCTACGGCGAGTTTTGACTCGATGATCTCCAGCACCTTCCAGCTCTCTCCACTTCTCCTCTCGGCTTTGACCTTGAAACGACCTCGGGACTCCCGATGCCGCCGCCGGAGTCTTCTCAGTCAACACCCGAGGTCGGACCCGAGACCTTCTGAAGCTCCGACGGTCACCCAGAGCCCCCCAAGCTCGGGAGGAGACCTGGCCGTGGGGTCCCCA
>NW_010558874.1:1241-1501 GCF_000687285.1 Phaethon lepturus
GGGGGCCCCGGGGGGAGTGGGGCTGCCCCACAGCAAGGTGAAGGTCAAGAAGCAGCGCTTGCAGCCGTGGGGCCAGAGCCCACGTGGGGCGTGGCATGAGGTAGGTGAGGGGGGGAGGTTAGGGGTCTGCAGGGCACTTAGGGGGCCCTGGGTTGCAGTTAGGGGTCCAGAGGGCACTTAGAGGTCCAGGAGGGCAGTCAGGGGTCCAGGGGGCAGTTATGGGTCCGGGGGGGCAGTCAGGGGTCCAGGAGGGCAGTCAG
>NW_010558875.1:0-1132 GCF_000687285.1 Phaethon lepturus
AGAGCAGGCTCCCGCGCAGAGCGTGAGGGTACTCGGAGACTGAGCTGCTGCACGGGGAAACACACCTCCGGGCGCAGGAGGTGCACGAGCCCTGCGTGAACCCAGCCAACACGCTGCTAAAAACGACGGCTTCCCTTTTCATCTTTTGCAATACTTTCCCGCTGAGGCCATAAAACCCACTAACACTCAGCCAGGACAACCCAGGCTCGCAAATGCCTCCTCTTAGTCCGGGTGAACCGCGCTGGGTAATTCGCGGGATAGAGAAACCTCATTTCTGACCCCCAAAAAGGACGACTTCACAAAGGAAACCCCTCCCCTGTGAGCGGGGAGCAGAGCAGGGTGGTGTCCCGTCCCAGCAGAGCGGACATCCCAAAGCCCGGCCAAGGTCCCCCCATCCCCGTGCGCGCCACTACCTACCCAGCTC
The DNA here is from genome assembly GCF_000687285.1 of Phaethon lepturus. Lineage (NCBI taxonomy): Eukaryota > Metazoa > Chordata > Aves > Phaethontiformes > Phaethontidae > Phaethon > Phaethon lepturus. The sequence goes on from NW_010558875.1 coordinate 425, forward strand.
CGCGCTCTGCTGCGGGGCGGCCGCCTCCTCATTGTTGGCTTCGCCTCCGCCTGCGGGGCGGCCGCCTCCTCATTGTTGGCTTCGTTTGCCATGGAGCGGGTGATGCGGCCTTTGCGCCTGCCCTGGCTGTTGGCGGTTTTGCGACCTTTGGAGGTGACAGTTTCTTTCTCATCATTGTCTTCCCCGGATGTGTCGTCGTTCTTGTCCCTGCAGAAAGAGGGATGGAAGAAAAAACGTTGTTGGGTTGGTCTGATTTTTAGGTCAAGCCATTATTACCCTGCACAAGTTTGGGGATGGGGTTTTGGATTTTTTTGTTGGTCTTCTGGGGGGGCAGCTCTGGTTTTTTTTTTCCGCACACGCAGGCTCTTTTCCCGGCTGGGAGAGGGCTGGATTGGCGGTGGGGTGATTTGTGGTGGGGTTTTCTTTCTGCAGCTGGCGGCAGCTCCACCACCAAGTGCACGCAGAGACCTGACGGAGACAGGTTTAATACCAGACCATTCACATTCATCCCTGCCTCCTCCTCATTTATCTTCCTGAAAGGGACCTGCTGGTAAATGTCTTTGCAGCCTAGATATAATGAAGCCAGATGTTCTTTTAAACCAAGTATTAAGCCCATTACAGATAGCTAGCGGTCTGCGTGCCAACCTTTCCCCGCCACGGCTCTGATGCTCCCCGTTTGGTGTGAGGGAGGCAGAGCTGGCTGAAGCC
>NW_010558875.1:1178-1379 GCF_000687285.1 Phaethon lepturus
GGCTGTGCCTGGATTGCTCCTCCGGCTCCCGGAGGCTCTCGCAACAACAAAACAAGCTGGAGGATCAGAGGGGCTTTTGCGGGTCGATGGGGTTTTTATACAAAAAAAAAGCATATCAGAGTTGCTTTCCCAGTCTGGGAGCAAGAGGGAAGAGGAACGAAGAGGAGAGCAGGCTCTGCCCTTCCCTCCCTGCGGAGGGGG
>NW_010558875.1:1564-1841 GCF_000687285.1 Phaethon lepturus
TTCTCTGTTTCCTGCTTGTCTTCCTCCTTCTCTCCCTCCTTCTCCTTTTCTTTCTCTTTTTCATCTTTCTCTTCTTGGCTGCTCCGGGGCATTTGCTGCTGCTGCTGCAAAACAAGGGACGTAAAACAAAACAAATCCTCAGCGCTGAGGCGGATACATCGCGGCACCTGGGCCAACCCAAACAAACGCAGCGAAACAATGCCGGGGGCGAGCGGCCAAGAGGAAAAAGCACTGCAGGCAGAGGGTACAGGCAGGGCGCTTACGGAGGCCACAGGGG
>NW_010558875.1:1937-3171 GCF_000687285.1 Phaethon lepturus
GTCGGGCAGCACTGCAGGCAGCCAGCAAGGACCCGACACGGGAGAAGGCAGGGAGGTGAGAACGACCCCGCCGTTCCCTGCAGATGACGGCTTAGCAACATGGGTCGCGATTTGCAGCCGGTGGGATGCGTTTTCCTGGAGCACGAAGGAGACGGGCTCACCAGACATGCCGGGAAGCTCAGGGAGACCAAACACTGTGGTCTTTGCAGCACTGCAGGCAGCCAGCAAGGACCCGACACGGGAGAAGGCAGGGAGGTGAGAACGACCCCGCCGTTCCCTGCAGATGACGGCTTAGCAACATGGGTCGCGATTTGCAGCCGGTGGGATGCGTTTTCCTGGAGCACGAAGGAGACGGGCTCACCAGACATGCCGGGAAGCTCAGGGAGACCAAACACTGTGGTCTTTTTCCCAAGCACCTGACATGGCCCGCGGGGAAAGTTGATGGCCCCGTATCACTGAGAAGGGAAGATGCCCGGCTCCCTGCCCGCTCCATCCCGCCTGGCACCCTCATGGAGCCCACGCGCCCAACCGCCCCAACGCCGCTGCCGTCGCTCGCACCGAACGTGGTACCCGAGGGAGGGACGGAGCGATTAGAATAGTGCTGGATTTTGTTTCCACAGCTGCAGGAAGGAGGATGCTGGGGAGGCCTGGTTCCCCTGACCCCCCTTCCCTCTGGCAACTGGCAAACGAGAGGCATTTCATAGAGAAATAGAAATTAGAGATGGAAATGATTTATTAAACCATCCTGCTCCTGGCTAATGCAAGGCTGCTCGCTCCAGGAAACCCACCTGGGTTCGCCCAGCCCCTGCGCAAGCTGCGGGGCTTCCACCCCCCCACTGATGTAATGGGGGGGAAAATTGCCTTAAAGTGGATTTATCAGCAAAAAGCATGGGCCTGAGTGGCCGGGGCCGGCGGTCACGCAGCCATCTGGCCAAGTGCAGACGAGGTGTGCCCGTGTCCCTTCAGCTGGGGGGCCCGGCCTGTCCCCGCTCTGTGGGAGGGGGGAAGCTGCCTCGAACATGGGTGTCCCCACAGCAGCAGTGCTGGGTGCAAGCTAAACCCTCTGCCCCCGCGGGCTGCTGCTGAATTGCGAAGTGCAGCGCTGTCAAAACCGGCTTCGGAGCAGTTTAGCAAAAAAGCTTCTGATTCTTTCAAGTCTCCGTTCAACACGAGTCCTTAGAACACGGGCGCTGCCATCGCCGAAACCCTGCGGACCTTCAGTTCCTGCTCGTGC
>NW_010558876.1:0-1435 GCF_000687285.1 Phaethon lepturus
CCCGCAAGAGGGGCTCAGCTGGGCCGCGGGCTCCAAGGGCAGCAAAGACCCCCACGAAACCTCTTCCTTCGCACTGGGATGGCCAAACGGGCCCTGCTGTTGCCCAGGTTTCCCCTTCCTCTCTTGGTGTTCCTCTCCGTCTCTGCGCCGGGGGCAGCTGCCCTGTCCTCTCCCCAGGCCTTTTCACTCGAGCTCGCCTCCACGCGCTCCTGCCCTCTCCCGGCCCCGCCGCCCGTGCCCCGGCGACGCTTGCTTCGTCAGTCGGTTACTGTAAGTACCGAGAAAACACCATCCAACCTGCCCAGCCCTTTGAGCCGTCACAGGAATGAGCTGTCGCTAATATAATTCCATACCAAATGAGATTACCCTTCCCCCCATTAGGCACGCTTCTCCTCTAGGGATAGTGGCACCGCAGGGACACAGCAATTGCTTCAACCGAAGTCCACGTTAGGAGCTGGCTTTTAAGGGCGATAGTTAGCTTCCAGGCTGTAGCCGACACTTGTGCTTTGAAGCCGCGGTATCGAAGGGCATGATTTGGCTTTGGGCTCCGCTGGGCTGCTGACACCTGCCTGCCTGTTTCGCATGCAATCGCCCACGAAGAGCTACACCTCCGGCTGCCGCAGGCTGCTGGTGTTTATGAGTGCCGTCCCTGGCCGGGGCGACAGCCCCGCGTTGCTCTCGCGACCTCTGAGGAATCACGACGGACGCACCTGTGTGGGTCTACGCCGCTGAGTACGTTTGTGCCTTTGCTTATGAGCGTGGGTCCCTCGGTCACCTGCACTGCGCCTGTGGGTGCCGCTGGGCTGGCTCTGCTCCGGAGGCAGGAGCGGCTTTGCTGAGACAAACCTGTGTGCAATTCAGAGGATAATCACTGGCGCCAGGCAGCAGCTCTGGCAGGCAGCACAGGCAGGGCTCTGCCAGGACAGGCTCTTCCCGCGCCGCGGAGTCCTCCTGCACGGGGCCAGCGGGCAGCAAATCCACCCAGTGTCACAGCAGGTGCCGTGACGCTGATCTCCCCTTATCTTAGGAAGTGGAAACCACGCAGGAAAAATTGTTTTAAGACCACAAAGACACTCCATAGGGCTGAGGGAGGCTCCAGTGCACGTGCTGTGCGGCGTGGCTTGATAACTCCCCGGACGGCTGGTTTTGCGCAGAGCTGCCATGAGCCATTTGCAGCTTTCGACCAGAGAGCCGGGGACTGCTCCTTGGGGCGGGTGGGTGCTAGCTTGCTGGCAAAAGGCTTTGAGGGTCCGACTCCAAGCGCTTCCATCTCCTGCCGGACTCCCTCACTGCTGAGAACAGGAGGAGGTGCTTTTCCACGCTCGCGTTGTTAAGCTGCGACGCTCCCGGCTCCGGGATGTTACGAAGGATTTCTCAGGCGGGTAAGAGACGTTCCGTGGTCCGCTAGCTGCCGCAGAAGTTGCGCGGCGCCTGG
>NW_010558876.1:1469-14620 GCF_000687285.1 Phaethon lepturus
GAGACGTTCTGTGGTCCGCTAGCTGCCGCAGAAGATGCGCGGCGCCTGGCCGAGGCGGGCTGATGCCCGGGGGGTACAGCCAGAAGAGCCCGTGCGGCACCTTGCCCTTGCTCCTCCTGCTCCGCTCTCGGCGTCGCCCCGGCGGCACGCTCGCGGGCTGGATCCCGAGCGAGGCGCTTCGCACACCCCATGGGGCAATCCTCGCCCTGACCTGTCCAGTTAGATCGCACAGTGATGGATTTAGAGTTCAGGCTTTTGTATGTTTTACAAATGATCCAGACCAAAATTGCTAACGGCATTCAATACGACACAGCATCAGAGGCGTCAGAAAAAATGGCTTATCTGCCTGTGCCTTCTGTTTGGACGGGATATAGACCCGTGTTTCTTTCTTCAAGTAATGGGTAAAAATCAGAATTTTCATTATCTGTGAATTGTAAGAGGAAAATACACATAATGTCCACGGCCCAGAGCCATGCCCCTCCAGACCGTAGCCTCAGCGCGCTCCACCAGCCATCAGGATTATAACCATTATAACCTTGGTGCTGCTCAGTGGACCGGCCTCCAGTTACAAGCCTGGTGTCCAGGAGGAGCTGGTCAAGACATGGCATCTTTCCCTCTGAGCCATTTGGGGTTTCTAGCTCTGCACTGTGATCCATGGGGCTGATCCCCTCCGGCACTTGATGCTCCCCTTGATCGCTGGGTGTGGCTAATCCCCAGATTTGTGAGCCTTGGGGCTGAGCTCCAGCCGAGTACCTTATCCTGCTTACCTGGGAAAAGGAAAATAATCCTGTGGATTTGCCCTTGCCTTCCTGGTGATTACTGGGTGTTAGGCTGTGGACCGGCTAACGGGTTTCTGCTGTATTTGGCGTTTAAGGGGTATGGATATTTTAGTGCCCGGCTGACAGCTCCTGCCTCCCGATGCAAGCTGACCCATGAAAGATGCTGCCGTAGCATCGCCCGTGGCCTTTGCCATGGGTCAGGGCCTTACTCGCAAAATCAGAATTTTGCTCCTCAAAGAGTCGCTTGCAGTCTCGGGGGAAGCACGAGAAGGTTGCTGTCCTCAGAGCCGTGCCGCTGGAAACTAGCCCTGTGCCAAGCGGCAGGGATATTGCATCCTCACCGGCCACGAGATATTGGAGGCATCAGCTCCTTGCTGCAGTGGGAAAGAAAAGTTAAAAATGTGGGAGCAGGGAAGGGAAAGGTCGAATATGTAAAGCCACTTTCATGTACTTAAGAGAAAAGTGGTAACAGGAGAGCTGTTAAAAATTTTTATAGCTGGCACCTAACAACACTGGTGTTAAGAATCATGAAACTGTTTAATAGCAAGTGGAGGTGTACATTAGTTAATTAGAGGCATGCTAACAGTGAAGCCAATTGAGAGATATTATTTTAGTATTTTATCCAGAGGGCATATCAAGTCTATTCACGAATTAATAAACAGATTGTAAAGTCTAAGCAGCATATTAGGGAAGTGTGTGTGTATATACTGGGTCTGTATACTGGGGCTACGCACACTTGTTTGTTTGTTACCACTGCATTTGAAAAATGTTGTTTTCCATATAGACCCAGTGGAAGAATTACAGCATATTGGGTTTTCCAAAGACTCTAATTAAGATCTTCAGAGCTGATGTGTGTTAACTGAAAAAATACAGCATAAATGAGACCTGAAAAAACACCAGTGGTCAAATTAACCCACGAATGCAAAGGCTGAAATGGCTGTCTTCTGGAGCCTGCCTTTGCACGTTGAGAGAAATGAAATCACAGTATTCACGCAATTTATGTGACCTCCTGAGTTAAGTTCTCGCTGAAAAGGCGTTTTAAGAACCATTAAAAGCTGTCTGCGGTTAAATACATACCTTTGGCCTCTCTCTCAGATCTCTTAACTGCTGTTAAAGGTAGTTATGTTGTGAATAAGTGTCATCTCCTCAGCTCACACAAAACCAGCGGCCAGTAGTAGAACAGACAGTGGCCGTTAGGCGAGGCAGGGACCAGCCCATCTGTAAAATGAAGCTTCCCCATAAGCGAAGCTGGTGATAAGTAAGTGGATTTGCTCTGGCGGCACGGGGACAGCACTAGCCTTTTAAGCCTGAGCCAGGCTACACGCTGTTAAGCATTTTCCTAACCTAAGTTTTTTTGCCCCTAACACTGGTTTGATTCCTTTTTTAGACCCGCTCGTGCACCTACCTTAATTCACAGCTGCCACTTCGCTTTCTGCGGGAAGACAAGCTGTCCAGCTTAACCCGTGACCGAGCTCTGCGGGACACAAACCGCGTGGTGGGTCATGCCTCATTAGCAGGCAGGGAGCTTCCAGGCTGGAGTCACTGCGTGTCTCCAGATCTCCTGACTTCCCTCCTCGACTCCGCTTTCCTATTTTACATTTTAATAGCAAAATTATGGAAAAAAAAAAAAGTCTGCCCTTAAGGAGTATCTTGGTGCACTTGGCTCCCAGCAAGCCCGGGCTTGCACCCCTGCCCAGGACTCCCACCGCTGCCAGCCAGTCCTCCCTCCTCAGCCCGAGCGCTCATTCCCGGCACAAACCCACCCACTCCTCACACCGCCGTCCCACCCGCGCTGGAGGGGACGGGCAAGTGGATTGCAGCTCAGAGGAGAGACAAGACGGATGGCAGCCTGCGCCTCTTTTGCTTGGCTCAGGGCCGCCTCACAAACGAGGCAAGTAATGAAGATAATGATGAATGAAGGACGCAAAACTGAAAATACTTCTTCCTGTGCTTCTATTGATCTTCCAGCAAACGCCTTGCTCTTGACATTTAAAATAGAGAGATTATTTTAATGTAGTGGCCCTTGCTGGGCTGCAGTTAAGCAATTTAGCTCACGGAGATTCACAGAGACACTTTCTGCAGCCTCAACCCGAACAGTTTCGATACCAAACGCCTGCTTGGCAAATGCCCTTGGAGAAAAGCTGCCCAGAGCCGACGGGAGCCGTGGGGCACCAGCGAGCATGGCCCGCCTGCACCCCAGGAGGGGAGCAGTGCTGAGCTGACGGCAGGAGGGGTTTCTCTGTGCATCACTGGAAGATGATCCAGCAATCTAGAGAGGAAGGAGATCAGCGCCCTACCTGGAGCTTCCCGAAACTTCCCTTCCAGGGAGACACGGGCACATCCTCTAACCACACACCCAAGCAGACCTTTACTGCATAATCACAGCCTTTCAGAAGAGCTTCAAAGGGGCAAACCCCAAAGCTTTGTGCAGGTATGGGGTGGGAAGGTGGGCTGAGGTCAGCAGAGACCTCCGCCAGCGCGGCCGAGAAGCCTGATGCCATCCCTGGTGAAGCACGGATGGATGCAGCTTCTGGCCTTCGGCTTCGTGAGAGACACAGAGAAGTCTGGGGTTTGGTTACAACACGTTGGGATTACTTTAATAACTGCAATTTTTCTTTTGGAACAGAAGTATTTTATTACTTTCAACCTAGAACCTGGAACTAATTATACGTGTGTGGTCTGATTAACCATTAATTTCCCTCTATTAACTGCTGACACTTACTTATGTACTTACTTTATATCACACACACTTGTGTTGAGAGTCTAAGCCTAAGAAGTTTGTCAAGAGACTATGAATTAAAGTAATATAAAGATGTTAACAGCTACTTATCTTAGCAACGGCCGCAGGAAGCCCTGGAAAAGAATACATCACAAAAATTAAAATTGTTTTTATGCACAGGAACTGGGCTAATTTATTATTTTCTTTTAATAATAAAATCTCCAATTAATTCAAGAAGCTGTGATCTTCCCACCGCTTCCCACTGGAGGACTGATCAGGGTAAAACCACATTTGGTTTTCAAAGGCAGCAAGACCAGTGTCTGGAGGTCTGGGAGAACCCACTCTTGCGACGTTCCTTCACCCTACAGGTTTCCAGTCCCGTACGTATATGCACAGGACCGTTGCTGTAAGGCCTTCTTCCATGCAGCTGTGCAGGGAATCACTCTCAATACCATATCCGACGGGATCAAGCCTCCATCTCGGCACTCCGCGTGGGCAGCTCCGAGGCCAGGCCCTTCGGCAGCAGGACGCCGGCTCCCCGGCGCTCCCCGGCTCTGCGCCGGTTCAGCCCTACGGACATCAGAGAACAGCCGGTAGCTGACACCGGAGAAGTGCCTCCCTCCCCCCCGAGCTTCAGAGACCAGCCGGTAGCTGACACCGGAGAAGTGCCTCCCTCTGCAGATGGAAACAGTGCTTGCCCGCCTTTGGAGAGGATGCTGGTGCTCTTCCCCAGCTGGGTGAGCTCCCCGCACCCGCCGGCCAGCCCCGGCTCCGCAGCCGCGGCTCCGCAGAGCGTCGGCCTGAATCTGGTGTCCCACTGACATGCCATACGCACGGGCAACGCTACAGAAACATCTGCAATGGTGCTGCTGGACAAGGGAAGCCTATTTTGTAATTTCGATGAGGGGCAGAGGGAAGCTATCATCTATTTAATCAAAAGTGAAAGTAAGGCTTAGTGGGTAAGGCAGAGAGAAGGGAAAATGAGACCAGGTGGGTGAAACACCCCGTGTGAGATTCTGGGGTTCCTGTTCGGCCGAAGGTCAGGCGAGGTTATCGCAGTGCTCCCTGCCAGCCAGAAACCAGGTGAAGTACAGCCTCCTCCACAAATCTGTGCCTTGGAATTCATACACCTCAGCTACTTACATACAGGTCTGCTATCCACCTGCCTATCAGTTTTGCCTGACAGCTCATTTAGCAACATATGGCGTCATATTAAAACGTGCTCCTTCATTTGAACATACCTCTGGCTAACTCTCGGTGTCGCTTGGTTGCTTACCGACGTTGCTGTAGTGTGCAGTGGAGCATGGAAAAAAAAATAAACCGGTCCTTGATGTTACTGCCAAAGCTGGTGACGCCGTATCGGCTCCCCCCCGGCCCTGCTGCCCGTATCGGCTCGCGCTGGTCCTTGCTGCCGTACCAGTTTCATGCTGGTGCAGCTCAGCTAAATTAAACTGAATTGCTCCACTGGCTTTTCATTGACTTAAATCAATTATAGCAGCATGGAAGAGGTATAAAAGAGTGAAAATCAAGTCCACTTAAAGAAAGAGCAGAGTAGATATTTCTTTAGGACACGAACTGTTCATAATCCAATGGATATCTTTTATCCCGTGTACTGATCTTCTTCTTGTGAGAACTCACTTGGAGTTAACTTCTGAATTGCCTGACCTCAAGCAGTTAAGATACTGCAATCTAAAAAGTCACAATTCAATTAATAAACCAATAGTGGTCAAAACATTTGCTCTGTGTACTAGCACGGCACACTTCCCTCAGACGCGTGTGAACGCAGGGAGCATCCAGCATGAAGAGACCAAGTACCTGCTGAGGAGAGGTACGCGATGTCCCTGGCAGGGTACCAAAAGCTGCTGCCGGCGGTGAGGTTATCCCCCTCTCCTGGTTTTTTGAGGACAAAGGAAGAGGCTGTGGGTGACAGCACTCAACCCCTGACTGGCAGGAACTGAGAGCTTGGCAGGGAAGCCGGCAGTGAGGGAGGAACTTGGAAGATGGAGGTGAAATTGCAGCGTGCAGCGAGCACAGGCTTCAGATTTGCGGACAGCCCTGTGAAAATGAAGACGACTCATGAGGCACCTTCGTCCTGCAACGAGTTTCCAAACAAGCCCAATTTCCCCAGGAGTTTTGGGCAAACAAAGAAGATGTCCACCCCCAAGAAAAAAATCAGTAAAGATGAGGGGGTTTTGCTAGGAATTTAAAGAGAGAAGAAAGAATGACGACTCTGCCAGCTGTCAGTGCTGATGATATTGCGTACCGTAGCAGCTTGTACGCAGCATCTCTTCACAATGGTAGCAGGGAAGCTGGGATGTTGTTATATCAGACTATCAAGTTGTTATGTTGGATCACATATAATGCTATCACAAATGACAGAATGCTTGCCTCCCATCAAAAATTTAAAGAGCAATAGACCTCTTTTCAGCTGTCGTTGCTGATAACATTTTATGCACGAGTTTATTCAAGCTCAAATAGAGACGCAGCCTGTCAATAAAGCAGCCCTGGCAGATTAGACATCGAGTATATTAAAGCTAACGGTACTAATGTGACTACGCAGCCTAATCTGACATTTTAAAACTGCGACAAAACAAACCCTCTAAGTTCTTGCCGATCGTCTCAGCATGGCGCGTTCGCTGCTGGGTTTTATGGAGTGGAAACCAGAGTACATGTACGAGAAATGAAACAAGCTGAAAACCAGAGAAAGGTCGACAGAGGCTTGCTCCCAGGGAAACAGAGCGGATGTCTTCCCTTCTTCTCGCTCTTATCTCGTCTGCTCCGCTCCGCTCCTCTCTTCCAGGAAAGTGGGTAGGGCAACAAATAATGGCCCTAAATTGCCGCAGAGGTGACAGAGATTAGACGTTAGAAAAAGCACTGGGAGGGCAGGAAGGCTTCAGCACTGGGAGAGATTGCTGGCGAGGGCGTGACACCTCCATCATTACAGCTCTGTAAGGAGGGGTTAGGAAAACATCTGCCAGCAAAGAGGAGGGGTAGCTGATTTTGCTTTGGAGACCCAACGCTGCTTTCTGCCGTCGGCTTTCGCGTTCTCAGTAACAGCTACTGCTTTCTACTGCCAGCAGAAAGGCTATGTGAGCGCTTGTGTGCTGGGAAACTGCCTGGGCCAAAAATAGTCTATTGAAAACAATAATGACTTGTGGTAGTGCAACAGATGGCCTGGTTACACTCCCCTCGCCCTTCCTACTCTCCTCAGAGCTCTCAGTGGCTGCTGCTGCTCTCCTGAGGGATGCAAAGCCAGGAGAAAGTCTCTCCCAGGCCTGGGAAAGGGGAGCATCCAAAAACTTGGATCTGGCCTCTGCGTCTGGCAAATATTCACATGGACAACCTGGTTGCCAAGACAGACGGTCTGTTACTTGTAATCTGTGCGTTGCAACCGGAACGGGTCGGCGGCTTCCTTAGGCTGCTCGTGGCGACAGAGCACAAGTCTCCACCGTTTTGGTAGTTTTAGCTAGGTATTGTGCTTAAAAACCAAATCCGCAAGCAATGCCTTCCTAAGGAGGGGAAGGGGAAGAGGAACGGCTGCCGAGCGGCCCGAGCCCGGACGCGTGAGGACTCGCTGGTTCGCGGGGAAACGCGCCGTGCGGGTTTGCGAGGCGAGAGGGGCAGCCGGCTTCTGAAACGCCCCGAACACCGGCACCGTCGCCAAGCCTCCCCCTCCCGCAGCGGAGAGCCGCGCGGAGCTCTGGTGGAAGGGAAGGTCACACAGGTCCCGGGGGGCTGTAAGGGGGGCTGCCCCAAGCAGCGCCGCTCCTGCAATCGCAGCGGAGATGCACAGCGGGATGAGAGCTCGCTTAGTCGCACTGAGACGAGAAGGGAGGTTACTTCCACGCTGATGTCCACAAGTGAACGTTGCCGCGCTGGGATATGTGTAGCATCATCAAAAGCACTGGACTTTCGGAGGCCAACACCTCGTCCAGACGAGTGAAGGATCACTGCGAGCGGGGATCCCCGAAGCTGCGCATCTCTGCACCAGAGGGGAGAAAAAAACGCTCGACGATATTGGCCTAAGCCTTACAAAGATGAAAGGCTGCCCGATGACAGTAGCTGAAAGAAAAAAAATGCACCACCTGGCTATGTTTTGCTTGAGCAAGGCGTAAGGACAAGAGAAGGGCTAACTACTGTCCCTAAGGGTGCCTAAGGGATTTAAGCATCTGGAGGCCGAACTCCAACTTTAAAAATAAGCAAAAACCTTTGCCATGTGGCTGTGTCCCACCTAACTGCAGGGCTTACACCGAAAGCTGGAAGCACAGTGCGGGGCTACGTGTCTAGCACCCGTTGCTGTTGCTCGTGCTGCCTCTGGAGAAGGCTTTCTCATCACTCTGGCTGCTTTGAAGCTTGGGGATTGCAAGTGTGAAGGATGAGTCCCCAACTTATTTATTCTGAAAAAATCTTTCTGTTTTCTTTAACTATCTAATAACTATCGGTTTGGTGGAACGAGGTGTTTGGTTTCTGTAATGACTGTCCCTGCGTCTTTCTCTGGTTATTCTCCGTCTGTATTCTAGGGAAAAAATACTTTGAAAAATAATGACAATGTCTCAGAAAATAATGAGTTCCTTCCAGTTAGCTGTTGAATTGTTTACTGCCATAGCTGAATAATAACAGCACATCAAAGACGACTGCTGTAATTAAAAGATTTGTGAACATAGGTTAACAAATTAGTGCATCATAATGTGTAATTGTCTAATTAGGACAAAAATGCTAGTTCCACGTAGAAGACCGACAAGAAGAAATTATAAGGGAGAAAATAAGATTGACAACAGCATTGATACTACAGAACATTGGCAAAGATGTTATCTGTAACTTTATATTGTATCAATAAGTCCCCAGGGGTACTGCATTTTTGTGGATTAATTTGCAGCGAAATTAATTCTGCCATATGAATCCCACAAGCTGGTTGAGCACTCCCCTAAAAAGACTCTAAACTGGTTATTAAATGTTTTAAAGCATTTTTTCATTCCTTTAGCACTCAGAAGACCCGAGAGCAGCAGGCACCATTGCTGTGCACACCCGTGAGAGCTCAGAAACCAGGTGTATCGGAGGAAGTTTGACGTTCCCAGTGTTACTGGTGGACACTGAGACAGAGTGGGAGAAATCCTGCTACTTGGTCAAAGCTAAAGGCAAGAGTCTTCTTGAATTTAATGGGCTGAGGATTTCATTTGGAGCGATGAAGGCCAGTGTTTTCCCACACTGAGGGGCAGGTGGCAGGAAGAGTTTGGCTTTGATTCAAGTTTCTCCATCTCATGGAGAAACTTCCATGGTTTCAAGCGAGTCCAGTGCATGGATGCCGAGCTCTCCGGACAAGCCAGCTCTCACATCAGCAGGGTATTACTGAGTGCTGAGCTTACCTAAGGATCTGGCTCAAAGCAAGCTGAACCTCTGGGAATCAGCTCTCCATGCAGCGTCTGGGTCTGAAAACAAACCCTGCGTTTCTCTGCCCTCCACGTGCTTTGCTAATGGCCCATTAGGGAACGTGTGGCAGAGCCCAGGATCACAGCCAGATGCTGAGCGCTCCTATTCAGTGGTTTCACCTAAACCAGAGAAGGGGCCCCTGCACGATCCCTGATGCGCAGTTAAGAGCTCTACAGCCTGGTGTACAGCCAGCGGATGATCAAACAGGTCCAGACGGGGGGATTCACACCACCACAGGGCTCCTCTGCCCAGTCAGGGACATGCAGGATTGCAAATCACTGAGTGTGCAATGGAACGCGTGCTCTCATCCGAGAGCAAGTGCTTCCTAGTGGCTTGATAAAATGCACGATGACAAAAAAACCTGGAGTGGTAGCCGCCCCAAGTGAATCTCAGGAGCAACTTGAGTCACACTGGAGCGCAAAGAAAAGATGCACATGGTTAGAAAAGCAGCTGTCATTTATCATCTTTATTCGCAGCAATGACACTGCAAGCTCCACTCGCTCTTCAGGAAAGAGCGCACAGCCAACTTTTGCGTGAGTCAATAGTAGGGATTGAACGTGCAATAGCTTCTGCATTACACCTCTTCTACCTAATGTACCAGATGAGTTTCGTGAGCTCATTGCTGCAGCCAGCCGCCTCCCTTTACTCTGACAGCTGCCGGAGAGAGAATGTGACAAATACTCCAGCCGCGCTTGACCTTGCCTGAGCAAGCAGAACGCTTCACCTCCTTGAGGTTCAGCTGCTTGGGTAACTCGGGAATCAGAGCACAAGTCAAGCCCCTGTGAAACTTTTCTTCAAAGGGCGTTTCCTTCCTCTGCTCCAGGCTCTTTAACGGAGCCAGGGCGCCCTGTCACCCTGCTGCAGGACGGGGTTAAAGAGCCTGACCGGCGAGCACCCGCAAGCCAAGCACCGGCATCTCTGCAGAGGGCCCTGCAGCTGCTCTTGGCATCTGTCAGGGCAGGAAAGATCCTTCATGTGTGGTTTCAAGGTAAGTTTGTCTTGAAGCCAGTCATGTTTAGAAAATACACATATTAATAATCAAGGATTTCGTGTTTTGTTTATGTCTCTTTGTACTTACATGTATGAGCTGTAGTGTGTTTTGTTATGCTTTGAGAAAACCAATTCTAAATCGTTGGTAGCGCATTTTCCTCAAAGCTGTTTTAAATGGAAAAACACAACTTTCTGAGGAAAACAAGAGCATTTTTGTGAGTTTCCTCTTTCTCCCAGTAAAGCCTGAATGGGACAAGGACTGGGGGATGTGCAAATTTGTCAGAAGCCATACAGCTTTGTATTGTCTCAATAAGGCTTTTTTGTCTCCTCTTGATTTGGCAAATGGCTGTTAATCACTGCCTAATTTTAATTTTAAATGGGCCATATTCGTAGGACTCAATTCCATAAGAAAGAAAAACACAGTAATTGAACTTCGTGCAATAGTTCTGTGCAACAATTGAAACCATAGCAATAAACGCAAACACATGAGTGTTTACAAGATCAGAGCCTTAAAAAAACTAATGAGCAATCAATAAATTAGAACTCTAATTATCTGACTAAACTCAGATCTGGTGGGGGAAGACACCCAATGGTTGATGGGATTTTTCTCCTGGTCAGCTTTATGCCTGGAGCCTGCTGCTCTCTGTAATAAGGCTCCGTCTCTCTAGTGCCCAAGTGCTTCACTGTTGGTGCGTCCTCTGCGCCCTGTGATGCGTCCTCTGCCTGCAGAGAGTACAGGTGGGTGCTGGGGTCACAGAAATTGCATCTGCCCATGGGGAATACTCAGCGTTGTTTACAGAAACCTGTGTCTTAATCCAGTGGAATAATGTTTGTTTGCGTCCCATCTGATATGAAGAGTTACGTCCTTTGTGAACTGATGCTGGTGTGTCGGTAAATAAGGAAACCTGCAAAGCAAATTCATAAAACAAACAAAAAAAATCCTGATGGTGTGGCGAACTGTTTTTTGTTGGGGGTTTTTTGGACATATGTTACTACTTAAAGGTGACTTTTTTTTTTTTGCCCTCAGCTTTTAGAATGTTTCATGGAAATTTCTCAGTAAAGCAGATTGGAACATATAGTACACATATTAGTACAAATCAGCTTCCTGAAAGTTGAGAGACTGCTTAAACAGCAAAAAGATTGACAGACCAAGATTCGATCAAGTCTCTATAAGCACGTGGATGGCCTTGGAAAGGGTTCCACTTAGTAAAAATCCTATAATAAACTAGAGAAGCTGCAGATGCATAAACAACACAAAGCCCTTCAGTTTGTATCACCATGTGGTTTATATAACCTTTACTATAAGTGACAGGATCCCCAAATCCTTGAGCGTACTTCCACATAACCAAGTAGATGTTTGGAAACGTGGGCTAACTAACCACCCATGATGAAGACGCTAAAGCTAGGCAAGCTCTATGAACATGAGGGGAGTCTAAAGGAGACAGACCCTGTTACAAGTCACACCTTAATAGGTATCCGGAAACCCAGGTGGAAAAGAAATGTTGGAAATGATATTTCATTAGTTCTGCTGCTCAGGCTTCTGGGTTTTCGATATAGGTCAAAGCTCTTCTTAATCTAGAAGCTGGTCCTTAAATGTTTCTTTAGGCTGGAGCTGGAGGGGTGGAGGTGGGGAGCGCTCTCTGACCAAGACCCTTCACAGATCGGGGGCAACTCGGCGCAGAAATCTCTGCGACCCGATTTCCAGAGGACTTGTGAGCGCATATGTCTTCATGGGCGCTCAGTACTTTTGGTGCCTTTCTATTTCTAAATATGGACTTGGGAAACCTAATTTTAACCACACAGTTTTGGGAAGTGTTGGCAATAGTTTAAAGAGACTGTCTAGACCAGCACGCCTTGCTGCAGCAGATTGTGCCGAGTGATTTATATATTCCTGGTGCTCACAGTCTCTGATGCCTTTTCAGTGTCTTACAGCTGTTGCATTTATGCAGCACTCTTTATCTTGACCTTAGCCCTTGGATTTCTCAGCTATTCTACTCTCTTAACATCTGGGCCTGAAAGGTCACTAATTTACCTTATGTTTCCCTGCTGTGGGTGCCATTGGGTTGAGTGGGTACATTTTGAAAAATAACACTCTGTTGGTGGGCTGCCTTTGCGAAGGTCTTTCTCCCCTCGGCATCGCTGTGTTACCTTCTCCCACTGCGGCAGCTCTAAGTCATCAAACATCTGCCCTCGAGAGCACTGGAGTGTACTCGTTGGATCCTTATGTGTTAAAGCAGCACACCAGGTATCCAGTCTCCTGGTATTAAATTGCATTTGCAGCTTGCCTGGAGAACGAGGAAGGGAGCTTTATTTGTAATAACACCCTTTTAATGCATCTCAAAAGACTATAATAAACATCTCCTGGACTGTAAAAGGAAAATATATATCTAGAGGTTGTGGTAAATTATGAAATACTGGCATACCTAATAAAAATTCTATCTCAATCGTTTAACATTTAGTGAAATGTTAGATGATGTGAAACCAGACCTGGCTTCACTTCAAGCCCAGGTCAGTAATGTCACTCGGGGAAATTATGAGAACTTCCATTAACTTTGTATTGGCAGATCTCCCAATCTATTTCACATCTATACGTTTTTAGCACCCCAGGAGCAAAGCAAAGTGTCATTTCTCACATCTGAGAGCCAGACAATGTTGCAGAGCCTCTCTGCATACAGGAGGCTTCTTCAGAAATTAACAGGCCAGGTCCATCATCGATTTTAATAAAGAGCTGTTTGTGGCAAATTTCTTGATTATAGAAACTGATGACTGCTTTGGGCTTCCCGTCAAAGCCAGCACAGCAGGACAGAGCTTTAAAGCGTGGGAAAAGAGCGCAAGA
This sequence comes from Phaethon lepturus, assembly GCF_000687285.1. Lineage (NCBI taxonomy): Eukaryota > Metazoa > Chordata > Aves > Phaethontiformes > Phaethontidae > Phaethon > Phaethon lepturus. The sequence goes on from NW_010558876.1 coordinate 14,221, forward strand.
GTATTAAATCAAACAGATTTTAGACATCTAGGACCAAATTCAGACTCGGTTTTGAAGTCAGTGAGACTCTGGATCACCTCGCTACCCCTGAACTGGGAGCCACAGGCAGAGCCAAGGTAGTTAAAAAAACTTTGGGAGGGGGACACTCACAGAACTGTTAAGCTATTATCTCAGATACTCTCTTTTTCCCTACCTTTCCCATAAAAAAAAAAAACACAACCAACCTTTTCCTCCTGCCCATTCCCGTTTTCAAGGTTGCAGACAGACGACTTGTTTTGGAACTTGAACCAGTTTGTCTGGAAAGGACTTTCCATTAGGGTCTGAGAATTGGAGCAGACTTTAAAGTGGCTGGTAGTATTTTCAGAAAAGAGGAATTTGGCAAGTCTTTAATGTCATGCCT
>NW_010558876.1:14667-15475 GCF_000687285.1 Phaethon lepturus
TCTCCTCTTTAATTAACTCCCTAAAAATCCTCTGGTTACTTCATTTTATTTGCTTAAACCACTACAGAAAAGTAAATGCATACAAAACCGATTAATAAATGCATAGAAATGTACTGTTTACCGTGATGCAGCAGAGCACCAAGTTCCCCGTACGTAATTCAAGCCCCCGGCAACAAAGGCATTTGTGAACGTCCCCTGTTTTGACACAAACACAAAGGTGGAGTATCCTCCAAGCGAAACACAGACTGTGGCTTCCAGCTCGTCTTCTCGAGGAAGCCTTGAGGTGTGTATAAATAATTTAAGTTCAAAGCAGTGTCCAGGACTTCTCAGGCTCTGCGCACGTACGGGCTCCTGGGATGTATGTACTACAGAGCCTGACCCGCGACTGCTGCGCTGGGAATACAAGTCCCTGCAGCCCGAGGTGGGAAGCTGCAGCTGAGCTTTTAACTCTGAAGGCCCCGATGCTCCGGCCAGAACAGTTACAGCGCGCGGAAGGCAACGACAGCGACCGTTTTATTGTAGGCAGGTTTTCACCCCCAAGTCCCAACAAGCAAGTGATCCGTGGCTGCATCCATCCTTTTACACGGGACCGAGCGCTTGTGCTGACTGATGCCAAAGAACTGCTTAGAAAACCCCTCCCTGCCGCACCGCTCGGGAGGCCCATAACGTGCAGAGAGGGAAATATTTCCTTAGTTCACTAAACCGACGTTCTGGCATTTAGCTTTAAGTATCTTCCATTTCCCTCAGTATCTGACCTTTCCCTTTTTCGTACGGCTATTGCTCGACTCCGCTAGCAAGGAAGCAACAA
>NW_010558876.1:15637-15878 GCF_000687285.1 Phaethon lepturus
TCCGTGATAAAAGGCCGGTCGTTTCCAGCTGCTGGCGTGGCTGTACTTCTCTCCGGCGGGATGCAAAAGAACCAGGACTAAACCAGGAGGCCTAGTGCCGTAGATCATCTTGCTGTAATTTCCCTCGGGATTGATGTGACGACTGCAGCGAGACGCACTAGTGGTGGCACGTGAGCGCTGCCACAGGCTTCCATCTCGCAGAACGTTCCCAACGCCGGCCACCTCTCCAGCGGCGCGGGCA
>NW_010558877.1:0-3196 GCF_000687285.1 Phaethon lepturus
CTGCCTAAGAAATTCAAATCAGCATTCAGAATTTGGGTTGCACTGAGTACACCTTTGACCAGAGGCTCTCTCAGTGCTTCCCCTCTCTGTAAAAATCTACACAAGTGTGCTATGGCAAGAATATCCAGTCAATAAATGGGGATTTGTAAGTTTAAAATAGCATCAGCTGAAATAGTAGGCTAGCATCATGTAAATGTTTTTGCACTTTAAATTCTGATGACAGGCATTTGGCCGCTAATACAGCCAACATTTTTTCAAGTCATTTATATAACGCAGGATAAGTATTGGACTTAACAAAGAAATGGAAAATTAGTTTGACAACTGAAAATTGTTACGCCGAAGAAGCAAAATGAGATGTGTAAGCAGCTTTGCACCCACGCAGGTTTATAACACTGAGTGACCAAAACCATTGCAAGGTCCGCAGCACTCAACTAAGTGAGCAGAAGCAGTTCGAGGTTGGGCTTCCCGTTTGCATGCCATATTTGCAGGAACCTGCAGTGCGTGTGCTGCTAGCCCCGGGTCCTTTCCAACTCAAACCATTCTATGATTCTATGACTTCTTACCTTTTTGCAGAGATTGAAGTTGTAATAAAGACTGAAAGGACTGTAAAAACACAGTCCTAAACATATCAGGAATGTCAATAATGCAGTATGTAATTCCTTCAGTTAATACTGGCTTTCACAAATATTTGCCATACCCATGCAGCTGAAGTCTCTTTGAACAGAGAACAGAAGAAACACCAGATATAGCCTTTGCATGCATTGTCTTTCTCAGCCACACTGCCCACTCCAGTCAGTCTCAAGTTTTTCAAATACCAGTTAACAGGTGTGAGAAATGCTGCTCCTTACCCAGAGATCAATGTCTGCATAACAGCAATACTATCTCGACAATCCAGTCTGCAGCATAAATATCATGGTGTTTGAGCCTTTGGGACCTGTGCACTTTACAACTATGCTGTTAAGAACTCTTTGTTGGGATAGTCCTTGAAGTCCTGCCAAGATGTAGGGGACTCCGGTGCCTTTATGTGCTCCCAAACACAGCTCTGGCTCCAGGAGTCAACACTCTTGTCAGGCTGAGTGATGGTGTGAATCTCAACCTGCAAGCTGAGATTCCAGCGGGGAGTGTGACAGTGCATGCTTGCATAATGATGCCAGAGAAGCAGATGACACTGGCAGATAGCTGCAAGGAATATAACTGGTTGACTTCTTGTTACATATCCTCAGAACTTCACTGGATGGAATTAGAGGGGAAGAGTTATAAAATTAAATTACAAAACATGGATGTCCTGATCAATTCAAGACAGTTGTACCTACCTAACACTGCATGCACAGGCAAGAACAGCATTCAGCATTAGGTCAGGATCCGTTTGCATCATATTTTGACTAATCCAAGGATTAATCACATTGCAAGTCAATGAGCTGTTATGCTCTTCCAGGCACTCCACAGACTGCCTGGAGAGAAAAGAAGGGGTTGGTATGTCAAAATGGTGACACGAAAAGGCACAGAGCAAGTATTTTTTCCTTGTGATAAAAAACTGCACAGGACCAAAGTATTTCAACACAGCTTGGAAAGAAAAACAAGATTTAAAAGGGTAAAGTTTATCTCGGCCACATCCAAAAAAATCATGAGAGTTGCATCAGTTCCAAATTTGGCCCTCTGCATATACAAAAAATGGGAGGAAGTTTGGAGTCTGAAGCACTTTGCTTTTGGTAGTTCTCAGGAGTCCCCAAAGCCTTCAAAACTGATACAACTCTTGCAATACATGGCATCACTGACAGGTTTCTGTGCATTACCTGCATTTCTGCTGCTCTTAAGACATGAATACTGAGATAGCAGCATGCCTGATTTACACCTGGGCCAGAATTTAAATTGAGGTCCAAACAGAGCATTTAAATGCCAGTGTTCATTTTGCTGACAGCTGGGGCTGATTTTGTAGTTATCCTCAAGTTCTACTACCTACCACAAATAAATGAGCTAAAAAAAGATTTTAGCTTAACCATGGAAGCTCTGCTAAATGTCAAGTGGTTCTGCCACTTGCATGTCACTGTCTTGGTTTTTAGACTATTTATCCAAGGGTAGCATTTAACCCTGTGACGATCCTTGCAGACACCTGTATCAGCACCAGCAACCAGCTGTGCAGTCCTAGAATAGTGAGGGAGGCTGCTAGACCACTCACCGCTTCTGAAAAGCTTTTCTCTTGTGGTTCACCACTAATACAAGGCACAGTATCCAGATGAGGCAAAAGTCAACAGCAGAAACCATATCTGAGAGATATCATTAATGGACATATTGTTCCTTTCTCTGTGATGACATTCAGAAACAAATGCATTTAGATAAGTTTTCATTTGAAACAGTTTTTGCACTAAACAAGGCTGTTAAGTGTCTTTTAAGACTATGAAATAAATATATGTTCAGGGTCAGTTCTGCAATTTACTTGATATCCTTAACCTCTGATAGAGAAAGATTGTGATAATGAAACATTTTGACAGGATTGTCCAGTCTCTTCTTTAATGTTCAATACTGGAAGGTGCTGAGCATCCTTCTGTTCCCTGAAAGTAGCAATAATTCACACAAATTACAGGTTCAGAGCCAACATGCTGTGTTCCCTGATAAGATTTGTTCTGAGCTCAATTCTGCAAGGTATTGTCTATTTACTGGAAACCTGTAATTAAAATAGAGTTGATGGTATTCAGTAGCCTGCCAGAGATTCTTGGTCCCCTGTAAAATTGAGCTCCTACAAAAAATACTTTAAGTGCTGATCTCTTTATAAAAATGGAATAAAGCAAAGTTGAATTCACCTGTCAAAGTGGTTTCTCCATAAAGCATCATGGAAAATGATTCAGTTAAGTTAAACCTGTGAACTGAAATCTGTATTGTACTGCTCAAGGATAATGAAAGTTATACCAGGGTTGTGTACAGATGCCTCTTAAACTCCATTTAAAACTTTGAAAGGACCAGTTTGTGTGTTATCACACAGTTCCTAATGAAACAGTCACATACTGTCAGACCCAAGATGAAGAAAAACAGTTAGAGGTTCCCTGCAGAGGAAAAGCAGGTTGGTACTACAACATCCTGTACTTGTAATATTTCAGTTGATGTTCATAGTAAACACATGTAGGCTGATTGCTAAACATTGGCTTTTCCCACTGACCATCACTCAATGTGTTACATTTATAGGATTCAAATTGAAAGAGTG
>NW_010558877.1:3207-5557 GCF_000687285.1 Phaethon lepturus
GAAGGATGAGTTTACAAGTTGACAGCTTTAGCTAAACCCAGATCTTCTGTGAAGTTGAGTGAACAGAAGATTTGGCCTCTCAAAAATCCCTGGCCATGTGGTCCTGGAGTTATAGTTGTGATGCCCCACACTGAGGAGCTGCCACGCTACCAGGCAGCACTGTCTCTTCCTACTGTCACTTGCTCTTGGGCTACCTCTGTGCCTGCCTAGCACAGCTCTGGAGCTTGGGTACAACCCAGTTGCCAGCTTTGCTTTTACATCTGTAGTCAATAGAAGATTGCACTGTGCTGAAATATATGGAACAGAGCTCCTTCCTGTGGGAAAGATGTATTTAATTTACTTCCTTCCATCTTTAAAGAATTTTATACAGAAAATATTTTCAGGTTTGGTTTTCTTAAAGATGTTTGCAGAGCAATCTGTGCTGGCCCTGAAATTCCTTTTATTTCCTCTTCAGGGCATATGTATTTATTAGTATGTTAAAAGCATTTCCTTAGGTTTCTTGATCACTACCTGCTTGTTTTATGCTGTCTTGTGCTAAGTGAAGGATACTGAATACAAATATTTTTAGAGAGGGAAGGCAAAACCAGCAGCCTATTTCCTAGCACAGTATCACTCACATTTGAGTAGTTTACAGACTGAGGTAGCTGTCACCAGCAATCTGCTCTAATCCCATGCCTGTGTGGATCATAATCTTGAGCAGACAACTGCTACTGACACTGTTCACTGTATGGTGTGGTGACTCCATCCCGATGGCAGTGGGTAAACGATACTGCCACCCACAACCACCTGTTCTGCCCACGTGGCAGCCTGCTACTGAGGTGGTCTGTAGAGAGACGGCAGCCACCTCCAAACACAATGTGCCCTCTGGAACTGGAGCACGTCTATCTGTTGCTATGCAGTCAGACATGCCAGTCTGGGTCTCAGTTCAGACATCCAGTCTATAATGCAACCCAGACCACTAAAAACATGTGCACTACAAGCTCAGAAATGCAGATGTGAACAAATTCTCTGCAGCAATGCCTGCAATGCTGGAGGAACCATGACTAATCTCCATTCAGGGTCCTACTTAGGTCTTGTAACTCCTGGTTTTCTTCTCGAGCTGTCCCAGGGCTTTAGAGGCTGCTTTATAAAACATTGTTTAGAATATTCTGTTCCTGCCTGCCAGGGCAGAGTAAAGCTGTGGTGGGGAGACACCACTGAGCAAGGTGAAGCTGTACCACAGGCACTGCAGCTTCCTGCCTTAAAATCTTTCAGATATGCTTCTTCCAAGAGAACTGGAAAAGCTATTTCTTTAGAGATATGTGAGTACTGTGACAGTCTCACCAGATCATTCCAGATGTTCCCAAACGTAGGGCAAACGTGTTCCCAACATTAGAGAATGACCCAGAAATGTGTTATTACTTGGCTTTGTGCCTGCTACCATTGGATGCACTTCTGAACCTAAGTGGAAAATTCACATTATTAAGAATATATTCCCATAAAAGAAGTTTGCAGGTTTCTCTTTAGTTAGGACTTATATTTCAGAGAAGCTAATACTGCAAGATAGTGATTAATTTTTTTGTCCAGCTTCATTCATCCTATATCATACTTTGCGCCACTATATTGGAATGGAAAGGAGTTTGAAACTGTATTAGCTTCCAAAATGAGCAGGTTTTACCTTCAGATAATTCAAGCTGATGTTTACTGAAACTGCACTGTACTCACTGGAGGAAAGCAAAGTATTTTGGAATGTCTTTTATTCAGCAACTGTTCCTAAAGTTTCAAATGTTATCCCTAGCCAAAATCTCTTTTCATCCAGCTGTGGCTGAACCTCTGTAAGACAGTATTAACCAGGGAGGATCACATTACTTGAATTACAGTGGCTGACATTACTTCCTCTGTGCAGATGTGCAAGGTGCTCCTTTGAACATGTCCAACCCAGCTTGGTCTGAACCTCAGCTCTCTGGGACACTGCCTTCCCTTAAGAGCTGGAGCAATCCTGAAATTTAACCTTTCCTAAGAGTGGGTTAGGACTAGGTGATTTTCTGGACTGGGAATTTGATTCTGAAAACAGCCAAGCAGCTATAGAGTCTGGGATCTTTGGGCCATACCAGCTATTACTGGACACCACAGAGGAATGGTCAGCTGATGGATGGGTAAGAGTTTGCTTTAAGGTACTGTGACAGGGAACAGTTACTTTTTTCTTACCAAGAAAAAAAAATCAGCCCTAGTGCAACCCTGCAGTTGCCATCACAAGGAAATTCGTTTGCTTTCAAAGCCAGATGATGTTTGACACTTTCAGAATGGAGTTGTTCTCCACACCATCTACTCACTGAGCACATTTCCATGGACAGCTAATACAGAGCAGGAA
>NW_010558877.1:5588-6561 GCF_000687285.1 Phaethon lepturus
AGTACCTCAATACACAGTATCTTCCCTGCCTAGACCAGCCCTCTGCTGAAATGGATGACTTGCTGCAGTCAGCCTCAGCAGTTAGCTTATGTTAGAAAAGGTGATCAGGTCAGGAAAACAAACTAGGCCAACTACAAAGCTGGTGAGAGAAGCCTGGTCCTCGGTTAAAGACAGATCTAGACAGAGATGTATGCTTAGAATGCAAGTTTAATCCTTATTAAATTAAAAAAAAATACAACTATGGACTGCATTATTTGAGATAAAAACAGGTACCATATTCACAGTATAAAAAAACCCCCACAAAACTCCATTCGTTTCAGTGAGAAGATGAGGCTGTGACTCATTTTGTGCATCGAAAAATAAATATAAATCAAGCCTTTGGATTATGTAGTTCTCAATTATTACTATGTGTTGTCTACTGTGTGTAGTCTTACTGTGGTACAACATTTAACTCTCATTTCTTAGAAGATGAAAAAAAACCCTTCTAATCCAATTTTCCTCCCAATCTAATTCAGAAATTTGCATTTGTTTCCCAGAAGTGTTCTAGCTTTGAGCTTTAGGAAACAAAAAAAGTGTTTGGACTTTGGAAATTCCTGGCATCATTAGTTTTAGCAGATGCGCAACACTAATCATCATGAGTGCTAAAACACTCATGAAGCTGGCGTTTTATAAAAAAAATGAAAGATACAGATGGGCTAATCCCTGCAAAGTGCACATGCATCATCACAGATAACTTTTTATTCTTAGGCCGTGGTGCCCAACAGAACAAATGTGTGGGCATTAATGATATCCCCTACAGTGTGCTCGATTAGATCATCATCCCAGCACCATGTTTATCCTGGTTGAATAAAATGTTCTGGGCAAGTAACATCAAAGACTCTACAAGGTTGGTAGTTGGGGCTTTATTTCCATTCTAAAATGCTCCCAAAGGACGATTGGGACGGAGATAGATTGGTGGAGCCATACCCTGCCA
>NW_010558878.1:0-201 GCF_000687285.1 Phaethon lepturus
TCCGGCCCCCGTGGGCCCAAAGTCATAAATAGGAGCTGCCGCTCAAGAACAATAAATAAATAATTTAGAGTAATAAATAGTTTAGTGCCACAGCACCGTGGGGGGGACCCTGCCGCCCCCCCTGGGAGCTGGGCAGGGGTCCTGGCAGGGGCCCGTTCCCTGCCGGCCTTCCGAGCACCGTGGGCGCCGGGCTGCCCGAGT
>NW_010558878.1:433-715 GCF_000687285.1 Phaethon lepturus
AAGCAGGGGTGCGGGAGCAGGACGCAGACCAGCCAGGTGCTGCTGGTGGACACTGGGTTGGCAGACCCCTGCGAGCAGCCAGGATGCTCCATACCCCTTCCAGCTCCTATCCCAGGACTGAGACGGGGTGCACCCTGGCAGGACCCCGCATAGCTGGCGGCACCAGCTGCTTGGCACTGAGCAGGGGGGGCTCAGCCACCCGCCCCCCATCATGGTTCCATCTCGCCTCAGTCCCTTGTGGCCACGTAAAACCAGGAGCACCCGCCCCCGCCAGCCCCTTCC
>NW_010558878.1:1079-1298 GCF_000687285.1 Phaethon lepturus
GGATGGGGCGGTTGCTCCCACGACTCCCCCGCGAGGGTTTTCGTGCCCGCTTCTTGGCTTTGCTGGCACCCGGTGGTGAGCGCTCAGCGCGCAGCAGCAGGTCCTCCGCCAGCTCCGCGGCGCCTGGGCCACCCATCGTCACATTGTCCCCTGCACGCAGAGGGGGCAGCACCGTCAGACCCTGTCCCACACCCACCGCCCTCCTGGGGCCTGCCGAGC
>NW_010558879.1:0-9033 GCF_000687285.1 Phaethon lepturus
TCCGCCCCCCTTACCCGCCAGGTCCGCCCGCCCGCAGGGGGGCGCCCCACAGGAAAGCACCTTCCCCAAAGCACATCAGGGCTGACCATTATCCAATTTTATTAATTCCAGTGGCACTAATACAGGCGGTCACGAAGGACAGTCACACTGCAAACGGGCATATCCCCCCGCCCCCCATCCCCTTTCCTCATTTTGCATGGATTTACCCCATTTTGGGAGGAATGAAGGAACCCAACCTTGCTTTTGAGTCAAATAAATACAGAATTGGGCAAATCTAGTGGAAATGTTTTAGTTACAATGGCAAAGATGAGTCATGTGCAACACAGAAACCTATAAGGCCTTTCCCCCCCGCCTCTTCATTTAAAGTCTCAAATCGCTATGAAACCGATTAATTAACAATGCAAAGAGATGGTGATCACAGGCATCTACCCCTTCGCATGGGCGTTAACGCTTAATTAATTAAATTCCCCTTCCCCAAAAGTCCAAGGAGTTTAATTAGAGTTTGTCAAGGAAGTTGTCAAGGGCAGGGATGCCTTCCTTCAGGCCTTTGCGTTTGCGGGTCTCTGCCACCACCTGGCACGGACGGCTGGCGCTGTCGAAGGGATCCCCGGGCAGGATCTGCCAGTGGTCGAAGACGCACTGGGGGAAAGCCTGACCCCCTGTGTTGGACCTCAAATCCGCTGTGAAACCTGTGAGGGAGAAGAGAAGGGAGTGAGGTGGATGAGAAACAGGCATAGCCTGACGTCACCTTCAGCAGAAGCCAGGCTCTGGGTCACCACCAACATGGCCCAAGGAAGCCAGAACGGCACCCAGAGGCCTACAGAGATGCTGTGAGGGATGCCGGAGAAGCGAAGACTGTAGAAGACCTCACTGTGGCCTCTCAATGCTTCACAGGGGCTTAGAAGAAAGCTGGGGACAGCGTTTTAGCAGGGCCTGTTGTAACAGGACAAGGGGCAATGGTTTTAAACTAAAAGACAGAAGATTTAGCCTGGATCTAGGGAAGAATTTTTCATGAGGGTGGTGAAACCCTAGCCCAGGTTGCCCAGAGAGGTGGCAGATGCCCCATCCCTGGAAGCATCCCAGGTCAGGTTGGACGGAGCTCTGAGCAACCTGATCCAGTTGAAGATGTCCCTGCTCATGGCAGGGGTTGGACTACATGGCCTTGAAAGGTCCCTTCCAACCCAAACTCTTCTGTGATGTCAGTCTCTCCCCAAGAAGTGGTGGGAGGAGATGAAATGGCCTCAAGTTGTGCCAGGGAAGGTTTACTCTGGGTCTTAGGAAGAATTTCTTCACTGAAAGGGTTGTCAAGCATTGGAGCAGGCTGCCCGGGAAGTGGTGGAGTCACCATCCCTGGAGGGATTTAAAAGGCAGGTAGACCACAGTTTAGTGGTGGACTTGGCAGCACTAGGTTAACAGTCAGATGGGAGGAGATGAAATGGCCTCAAGTTGTGCCAGGGAAGGTTTACTCTGGGTCTTAGGAAGAATTTCTTCACTGAAAGGGTTGTCAAGCATTGGAGCAGGCTGCCCGGGAAGTGGTGGAGTCACCATCCCTGGAGGGATTTAAAAGGCAGGTAGACCACAGTTTAGTGGTGGACTTGGCAGCACTAGGTTAACAGTCAGACTTGAGCTTAAAAGGTTCTCTCCAACCTAAACAATTCTATGCTTCTATGATCACTGCTGTCAGACAGCCAGAGACAGAGGACCTCCATCCTTCTCCTGGGAGCTGCCACAGGCCCAGGACCAGCACACTCACCAAAGGACTCGTTGACAGGCAGGTAGGCCTTCACCACAAACATGGGGGTGCCAGCCACCTGGGTCTCCTCGAACACGTGGCCACGTTTCCTGTTCAGCACACCATAGATGCCACCGACCACCTGCTCTGGGCACTGCAAGAGAGGGGTGTCAGGACCGCAAACTGCCCACTCATGTTTTCTTCACACAGGATCTTCTGGGCTGAGCAGAGGTTCCTCACCTGGATTTCCACAAGGTAGATGGGCTCCATGAGCCTGGGCTGAGCAGTGAGCACACAGGCATACAGGCATCTTCTGGCAGTGGGAATGATCTGCCCACCTCCGCGGTGGATGGCATCAGCATGCAGGGTGACATCATGCACATCAAAACGCACACCACGCATGTTCTCCTCGCACAGGACCCCCTGGAAAAGCAAAGCAGGGTGTCAACCAGCACCATGTCGCGGACAGCTGGCGTTCCCTACCACGAGGCTCCAGGTATTCCTTGGAAGCAGGTCCTAGAGCCCACTTGGAACAGCACGGAGCTATTCGGCAAGTCACCTTCCCTGCCTAGGACCCAAAAACCAGCTACTCCTGCCTCCGTGTCACCACTGCGGCTTCTGAGAAGGCTTCAGGCACTGAAACCATTTGCTATTATCTTCATGCAACAGCTCCAAAGTTCCCATCAGCAAAAGTAGTGCTGACACATTTATGAGGCTGCAACCCAAGTATTTGGCCAGGAAAAGTAGTTTTTTCACATTACTGGGGCAAAAAAAAAAAAGTTGTTGGCATGGTATCATCTTCTTCCAACTAAGACTAACTTTAAAAAAAGTACACAGGGAAAAAAAAACACTCTTCTCTTGCTGTTTTCAGTCTACCTGTCAGTTTGTTATTTGAGTCATCTCCAGTCTAGTCCTGAACAAAATTACTAAGCAAGGCCAGATCTTTGCTGAGGCTCTCAGAGTACCTCTCATTTTCTTTTGATGCCAGTTGTGTTATTCATCTTAATAGTTTCTGTCCCTGCTGCTGTATTTTGCTCTCTGAAAAGCTTTTTAAAATTTTAAGTACATGCTGCTGTGATGAACTGCTCTGCAGTCCTGGGAGAAAGCTTTTTGTCTTGAGGTTGTGTGTTTTGTGTGTGTCTAAACTGATATGACACCTTCATTCCAATTGTCATCGAGTTTCATTTATCCTAAAAGATACTTCTGAATTATAAACATGTCACACTATGTGACAGTTTTTCTGAAATTGAAAAGCAGCCGTTTCTGACACCACCCGCCCCAGAGCCACACCAGCCCCACCATGACCAGAGCCAGGCGCTGCCCCTTACCTCCTTCGTCGCCCACTGGAAGCCAGCCACCACGCTGTCCTTGATCTCGTTCAGGTACTGCACTCCCTTGGTGATGTCAGTCAGGATGTTGGGGCCGGTGCCATCGGGACCAAAGCACCAGATTTTCCTGGCTTCGGTGACATCCCACTCGTACTTCTCAGCCAGGTAACGAGCTCGTTGCTTCAACTCCTGACGAGCAGAGACCTCACCCTTGTCAATGTCTTCAGCCAAGCCATCAGGGAAGGGCCGGGCCTTCATGTACAGCCTGTTGTGTTTGTTGGGGGACTTGGAAAGGCACATCACGTTGGATTCCTCACTGACCGTCTCACGGTAGGACACAACAGGATCTGATTTCTGTGGTGACAAAGAGCAGAGAAGAGCAGTGAGCCACCAGCCAAACCACAGTTCACCAGATACCCACTCAGAGCTCACCGACAGCTCTACCACTGCAGCCCCTCTACCTTAATAGGAATGCAGGCATGGTCCTCTTCCAGATCCTTCAGGCAGATCTCCAAGTGCAGCTCCCCTGCACCAGCAATGATGTGTTCCCCAGACTCCTCAATGATGCACTGAAAAACCATTTATGCAGCAGGTGAGGCTTTTGACTGCAACACAGCAAAAGCTCTTGCACATACAATACTAGTGACTGTCTCTGATTTTTGTCTTTGACTTATAGAGCTACTTTTAGATGCTCCTTCCATTGATCTGGGGATGACTCAACACCAATCCCAAGGCGAAATGCTGTATTCCTTCCCACTCTGGTAGGGCTGGGACCAATACTCAAGACTTTTCTGCCAGCACCCCCAGTACAACCACGATGAAAGGAGGAAGCCTCCTGTGCCAGCAGAACCAGGATTTCTCCTGTCCCCAAAACCATTTTGGACATTCACCTGCACCATAGGGTCAGACTTGGCAAGACGCTTCAGTCCCTCCACCAGCTTGGGCAGGTCAGCTGGGTTCTTGGCTTCCACAGCCACACGCACAACAGGGCTGACGCTGAACTTCATGACTCTCATGTTGTGAGCGTGCTCAAAGGTGGTGATGGTTCCAGTCTTCACAAGGAACTGGTCGACACCAACCAGACCAACAATGTTTCCACAAGGCACGTCCTCAATGGGTTCTACGTAGCGGCCCATCATGAGAATGGTCCTGATGGAAGAGAAGTTAATTTACTCAAGTTTGAAAGAGGAGGTCCCACCAGGCAGTATCCTGGAACACAGCAGCAGGCTTGAAGTCAATGGCCAAGCACCTTGCCTGGCCTCAGAGATGAAAAAGAGACCCAAGACAGTACTAGAATCACAAATTTGAACCGTGGCTCCGAGCACACTCCACCCAAGCCAGGACTGACCTTTGAATTGGCTTCAGGTACAGATCCTCCTTCTTGCCAGGTGTGTAGTTTGGTCCCATGATTCTGACTTTCAAGCCAGTTGAGACGAGACCAGAGAAGACACGTCCAAAAGCGTAGAAGCGTCCCTTGTCAGAAGTTGGCACCATTTTAGAGATGTACATCATCAGGGGGCCTTTGGGGTCACAGTTCTTAATACCTGGAAGGAAGGGGAGAGGTCTACTTAGTTCAGTACCACTTCTCACATTTGGTGTATGTGCCCTGTCCCCCCCATTCACCCCTAAATCCCAACATAAGACCTGTACCCACTATCATCCCAGCCTGTTGACTTTTGTCTAGAACAGCTGGCCAGCCCAAGATCACATCGCCAAGAGACCTTTTAAACACAGGTTCAGCCTGAGCCTTTGGCACATATCCTGGCTACTCTCCAGTTACTTAGCTAGCTCACTCCTCCAGAATAAAGCTGCGAGCCAGCTTCATCCATGCTAGAAAAGCTACAGACTCAAGAATTACAGCAGCTACCGAGCTGTGTACTTGGAGAACAAGATGCCTACAGGTATTTTGCAGCATTTACATGAAGAGATGCCTGGCAGCAAAGCTCATCATACCTATAGCAGCCTCATCATCAGGGGGTCCCTCGTAGAGCAGCTCACAGCGGTACTTCTGGGCTGTGACAGGAGAAGGCAGGTGAATGGTGATCATCTGCAGCAGGGCATCTCCAGCAGGCAGCCACCGCCTCATCACAGCCTGAGCAGAGATCAGATGAATTAAGACCCAGTCAGATACTTCACAGCCTGGCAGTTAACCTTCCCTTACTTCCCCAACCTCTAAGCTGCCAACAGCACCTTCCCACCCAAGCAGGGTTTGTAGCTACTTAATAGTAGCTGTTGCTACAGCTCCAACAGCTGACATAGTTTGAGCAACACAACTACTTGTCTCCTCCCCAGAGATGACTCAGACCCATCTCACCTTCAGCAGGGGTTTGCCCTCCTTGTCCTTATCTTCACTGTCAAGCTTGATGTCCAGTTTCTCAATCAGTTTAGCCGCTTCTTCCTTCTTGAAGTTCATGATTGCATCAAAAACCTAGAACAACAGCAGCAGTCATGAATGTTGCCCATGACCCAGTTTGAAGCAGCAGCACAAACATCTCTAAAGAGAATCTCTGTTCTTGCTCATCACTCAGCTGAACCCACTTGGAGCCTCTGCCACATACTTGCCTGCACAATAGCTACTACCAGCTTCCCTGCCCACACAGAGTAACAAGATGTGTCAGATATTTAAGTTTCTTCAATCAGACAAGTCAGGTCAAAGTGAAGAAATTTTCCATCATCACACACTGTTACTGAACCAGAGAGCATAAGGCATCAGCAAGGGCTGAACACTAAGGAACTCACCTTGAAGATGGGGTCAAGGATGAGCTGGCAGAAAGTCCTGGGCAGTTTCTTTCCATCAGGGCTGGTAGCAGATTTGCTGAACTTGCCAGTAGCAGGATCAAAATATCTGGAGAAAGAATCAAGTCAGACAAGTATCAACGCTCAGTTCAGCTACAGAAGCGTGGCTTTTCTGCCTGCTCAGGCCAGAGGAAAGAGCTGCTGAGTAAGAACCACCTTCATACCTTCCCCCATCACTTTCAGGCTTTCACAGGTCACCAAAATGCATTTACCTCATGTTGCCAACTCACCATACCCTCCCCATTTATCTGTGTATTTCCTATTCTACAAAGGTTTCATGGAAAACTGTTATTTTGCTACCACAGGCACCAAATCACCAAAACAGGGCCATAAGCAGGCACAATCACATTCTCCCTCCTCACCCATCTTCTACTGCCTCAGGCTGCAGCCACACAGAGCCGACTGGAATTAAAATCAACAGCCATAATTCCTCACCTGTCTCCCCACAGCTTCTTCATCATGTCTTCTACTTTCTTGGCACGCTCTGATGGATTCAGCTGGGCATCACCCTTGGCAGCAAACTTTGCAACATACATTTCAGCAAACTGTTTCAGAGTGAAAGCCCAGCCATGCAGGCCAGAACCAAAGCCGACGGTACCAAGCACCGGATCAATCTGAAAGAACAGGAGAGCTGGGTCACAGAGGAACAGCCATGGAGTGTTACAGCAGTCAGCTTACTCTGTCCCAAACAACACTCAAGGGTGAAAAAGAGTTCGAAGAACTATGGGAGCCTCGACCAGTTCTGTGACAGCGGCCATCTCTGAGGTCTGGGGACAGCCTAGCCACACACCCACCATTTTAGCTTTGTACCGCAGAACTAGATCAGCTTTTCATCACTTTGACCAACTACTAACTCAGACAGCTCAGCAGCTGTGCAGATTTGCGTGCCGGTAAGATTCCTGTCCTTCACGGGGAGGCTCAGCAATACATGGAAACCTGCAGCATGCAGGAGAGTGCTCAACAGGAATGAAGCGCAAGCTTTTCTCAGAGCCGACAGCCCTCCTCGCTACCCAGTCACCCAGCGGGGAGCCGTGCTCAGAGCACAGGGACTGGCAAACACCTACTGGCCTTCCATTTCAGAAGACAGCCGGGGGAGTGATGCTGCGTAGGAGCCTAGGATCTCACATCACCTGACATCACAGATGTGATGTGGGCAAGAACATGTCCTACAAAACAAGGGCACCCTTGGTAAAGAGAGAAAAATACTTGCTGGTATTTAGAGTTTTTATTTGCTCAAGCCTTGAACTAACAAAAGATTTTGAAGGAAAAGACCTCCAAACCAGCGCAAGCCTAGGTGGTATGGGCACCTTTGTTATTCTATTCTCGCTTCTCCACTTGAATAGTAAAGAGCCACAACTGCTCCCTCTCGTGAAAGGGGATTATTCTGAATGCAGTGTTCACAGCCTTCCACTTACCATGATATTTCCCATGGGGCCACTTTCTCCTTCTCCATACGTGGAGATAATGACATTCACATTTTCCACAATGCGCTGGAAGGTCTGGTACAGCTCTTCTGGCTCCAACTGCAGCTCCAGCAGCGCTCGGTCCATCTTGTTCATCATCAGGACAGGCTTGATCCTCTCGGCAATGGCCTGACGCAGCACAGTCTCTGTCTGCACGCACACGCCTGCCAAACACAGGGGAATTAGTTATCCGCATCTTCAAACTCGCCCAAAATAAGCTCCAGTTGCATATGGCTGCAGAAAACCTTACCAGAGACACAGTCTACAACAACCAGGGCACCATCAGTGACGCGAAGAGCAGCTGTGACTTCTGAAGAGAAGTCTACATGCCCAGGAGAGTCAATGAGGTTGATCAAGAAACCAGAACCATCCTTGCTCTGCTTGATGAAGGCCAAATCATTTTCAGAGAGTTCATAAAATAGAGAAATAGCTCTGAAACAAAAGAAAAGCTATTAAAATTTATTATCTACACATTACTCCAAAGCTTAGGAACAGCTTTTTATCTCGCACAGACAGCTGCACATGGGCTTAGGATTTCCTGAAGTGTATTCCTGGGAAGCCAGTGTGGGAAATAACCAGGAGCGCAGGCTCAAATCTGCCCTTCCTATGCTCTTCTAAAATCGTAACCCCTTCTGAAATCATGCCACTTAGAAGTGTGTCCTTAAAAGAGGGTTCAATTTCTTTCAATCAAGGATTTACACTTTTTCAACTAGGACCAGCCTCCTTTTTGATCCCTCTTCTTGCCCCTCAGGGGTCTTGAACCACAGCCACCAGAAATGCTTCCAAGACAGTCTCTGTGCCGCATCCACAGGGCTCAGGCAGACATCAGCCACATCCAAGAGTCCTAGTGCTAAAACGGAAGGCTGAAGCTCCTGCTGCACACCTATTTCCCAGTGGCCACCAAGGCAGCACTCTAGGATTCACCACAAGCCTGTCAATATTTGGTCTTTCATTTAAGCGATCCCCACAAGCAAAAGATGAGCTTCTGAACTAGACTAGAGAAAGCCTGACGCCGTCTTCTTTCACCTTACAATCAAATCAATGTAGGACTTAAAAGTCCCTGAGCTCAGACCTCGCAGCAGGAACACTGAGATGCCTGAAGGGATGGAACTCACGTTGATTTGATGGTAATGCACCGTTCCTGCTCATCCTTCCTTGTGTCGGTGAAACGGGTCTCCCCCGCGCGAGCAGAAGCAATGATACCAGCTTTGCATACCAGAGAATCAGTCAAGGTTGATTTGCCGTGATCAACATGGGCAATCACAGACATGTTTCTGATGTTGGCCTTTTTGTCCATGATGGCCCGTATCTGGTCTACTGTGAAGTTCACCTTGAAGAATGAGACAAGCAGAGAGTAAAGGGAAAAATATAAGGTATATAGAAACAGCTTCAGCAATTCTAGGAAGCCCAACCAATACCACAAATACCTGACATCGCCATTTTTAGTCGCAGCAACATCAGTTCTCCCTGCGCAGTCTGCATTACAAGACAACCCACAGCAAGGGCACCGCAGACACCAGCACTACAAGCAGAGAGACCTGGGCCTGCACCCAGTGCGCTCCCTCTCTGCCTCAGTGTCCTACAAACTGCTGCAACGTCAACGTTCCCTTGAGGCAAACACCTTCTAAAACCAAACCCTCATTCGGTCGCTGCTCCGCGGCGGGCGACAGCCCGGAGCGCCAGTAGTTTTTTCCCCCGCTCGGGCCGCAGCGTT
>NW_010558880.1:0-348 GCF_000687285.1 Phaethon lepturus
GGCGGCTTTTTATGCTTTTCTTCCTGTATAAATCAGGCCGGGGATGGACAATCCCAGACAGGACTTCCTGTGTGTGTTGTGCACTGATAACGGGCGCCGCGAGGAGAACAAACACGGCCGCCCCGCGCCCAGAGGGGGAGAGGGGCCACAGGGCGGCACCCCCACACCGTGCCCACTGGGGATGGCCACCGGGTGCTGAAATGGAGACGAGGCAGCCATGTGTCCCTGGGGACACGGGGAGGGAGACGGCCGCCTGCCTGGGCTCCCCGCCTGCACCTCACACCAGGCCTAAGATGGCTGCTGCCCCCCGCCCTCCCTCCTCACTGGCACAGGGCCTGTTTCAGCCGC
>NW_010558880.1:381-15283 GCF_000687285.1 Phaethon lepturus
CAGCAGCCCCCACCATAGCCGCCCCTCATTGCCCTTTGGAGGGAGCACGTCAGGGATCACTGGGGACCCTTGAAGCACCGTGGCCTCCCTTATAGCCCGGGCCAATGGTGGTGGGGCTGGCAGCCATCTTCTCAAGAGGGGTCCGTGTTGACCTTAGGCATCAGCAGAGCACATCCTGGGGCATTTATGACCCCATGAAATTTGGGTTGCAACGCAGTCGTCAGTCAGTTCGTTGGATGCCTTGTCACCCCCATCACACTATCCTTGTGTCGGGAAAGAGCGAGGTACGGGCAGTTTGGGCCACTAAACCTGCAGGACATTACCCAGCAAAGATGGTGTCTTCAGCGCCAGGCGGCAGAGAGGGGTGTGGAAGCAACTGTCCCGGCACCCTAATTTTCAAGGCCATTGTGGTGCAAAGCTGAACATGATTTCAAATTTAATTTTTGTGTGTGTGTGACCTTGGTGCTGGGTGGCCAAAGGAGGAATAGAACAATTTTTAATTGGAATTTGAAACTGATCCAGACCATGCTAGGAAAGGAGATGTTTTGAAACATGAGGGTTGTGGCGGTGGCAATTATTTCTCGACGCTCTCAGAGGCCACCAAGCAAGCAGACCTGTGGCTGCCAGGACCACGCTGCCTGCTGCTGCGGGCAGCAAGACCCCCATGGCAGCCCATGCGTTTTCTTCCTGTCCCGGCACAGCACACGGCGCAGGTCTGGGGACGTGTGTCATCCGGGGCTCCCCTGGAGCAGAGCCGCGTCCCCGGCTCATGCCGCACACGCCTGGGTCCTGCCGGTATGGGCAGCGCAGAGCGCTTGTGCGCAGGCTTACGGTGAGCAGAGGATTACTCCCACCCTTATTCAGCAAAATATTACTCTGGGCAAGTCCCCTGGGAGTTGCAAAATATTCCTGTGTTTATTTATATAAATGGATGGCTAAAGAAAGACCCCATTTGTTTTCCTTGGCAGGCAGGTTTTTAAAGGCTGTTTTCTGCCTCCCATCATTGTCTCCGGCACAAGGTGATTTTGTCCTGCATGCTGCTTGCCGTGAGCATTGCCAGCTGATGGACTCCGTGGGAGTGCATCCATCCAGGGGAGTCTCTCCTAGGCAAGAGTGTGTTTGTGCTCGGTTGTGCATGAAACACTGTGTGTGTTTGTGTGTGCATCCTGTATTAACCTGTAGGCAGGGTCTATCTCCGTCTGGTTTTCTGCTCGGCGCTGAGTTTTAAGCAGCAGCTCCCTGTGGGAAGTCAGAGGGCTTGCAGGGACGGCACATGCCACCTGCGAGAAGAGGCAGCACTGGATGCTCCTTGCACGTCAGAGATGCTGGACACTGAAAATACTGGTCCAGAGCTGACAGCTTTGTCCACCATCAGCAGACACACAGGCTCAAACCTGCAACATACAGAGCCTTCAGAAAGGCTCCTAGTATCATCCCCCAAAACTGAAGCCTATGAACTTTGGGGAAAACTCTAGACCCAAATTTTATCAGCTGCAGCAACCACCACTCGGCCCTGTGCCATCTGTCCTGTGCTCTCTGCCCCAGGATGAACGCAGGTCGCAGTGCATGGCTGGCACATCAGCCACCCACACCTCCACGCGCACACGGAGCCCAGCACGGAGCAGGACTGCTCTGGCCTCGGCATCAGAGCCGCAGGAGTGAAATGGGATGTGTGGAAAACGCTTCCTGTTTACCCGATCTTTAGTATCTTTAGTAGCAGCTGCTGGAGCGCGAAGTGGTCAGCAGGGGCCATACAAATGGGTATTTTTAAATTTGAAATCATGACGCTTCATCTTGCAGAGCTGCCGCTGTCCTCCCGTGGAAGTCGGCATTGGGAAAACCTGAGCGTCAGCGAAGGCTCAGTTACGGCGTGTGAAAGGGAAGGAGGGAGGGAGCGAGCCACAGGGCATTGGTGCTGCACAGCCTGCCGTGCGCGGCCATGCCCGCAGCCCTGCCTCTGCCCGCACCACCCCATTTTCCCCAAATGTCCTGCTGGCATCCCCTCCGGCACGTGCTGAGGCTCAGCTTCCCTTGGCAGCCTCCCCAGCCCAGGACAAGGTGACCTTTTCAGTAGCCCATGGTGGCAGGTGGCAGTGGGACCCACTGAAGGATGTTGAGGTGCTGGAGCGTGTCCAGAGAAGGGCAACGAAGCTGGTGAGGGGGCTGGAGCACAAGTCTGATGAGGAGCGGCTGAGGGAACTGGGGTTGTTCAGTCTGGACAAGAGGAGGCTGAGGGGAGACCTTATCGCTCTCTATAACTACCTGAAAGGGGGTTGTGGCGACGAGGGTGTTGGTCTCTTCTCCCAAGTAACCAGCAATAGGACGAGAGGAAATGGCCTCAAGTTGTGCCAGGGGAGGTTTAGATTGGATATTAGGAAAAATTTTTTCACCGAGAGGGTGGTCAAGCATTGGAACAGGCTGCCCAGGGAGGTGGTGGAGTCGCCATCTCTGGAAGTGTTCAAAAAACGTGTGGATGTGGCACTTCAGGACATGGTTTAGGGAACATGGTGGCGCTGGATTAATGGTTGGACTTGATGATCTTGAAGGTCCTTTCCAACCTTAGTGATTCTGTGATTCTGTGATTCTGTGAAGGCAGAGCACGCAGATGGGCTCTCAACCCCGAACTGGGACACGTGCTTTTCCAAAGGCTGTGCAGCCTGCTCTGCCCCGGCTCAGCGGCATTCAGGGCCTGTCAGGCATGAATTGGTAGTGGGATGGAGGGGGCTTTAGCTCCTCATTAGCGCTAGCCAATTAGTGTGTCATGCTGCCCTCCTGTCCCCTGCTGCAGCTGCTGAATAGCCCCTGCCCACACTGATCCCTGTAAGTTTGAGGCCATGTTTGGTTCGGGATTGGTTTTCCTCCATGGTTTCACTGCAGGAACTTTTCTCTTAACTGTCTTTTCCCTCCAAGTCTCAGCTGCTCCTGAGAAACTAAGTCCTGCCCGCTTTGTTTTAATTGCCTGTTTTGTGCTGCTCTCTGCTGCTGTTTGCTATGATGCTGCAGCCAGTCAGGGTCTAATCAGCATTAGACAATCACAAGTGACTGTCAGAGAAAATGCTGTCCTGCAGCAACATTTGATACTTTAAATAATAAAGTCAATTAGCCGGCAGCAATCAAAATCAGATGGCAAAAACTCCCCCCTCAGTTTGTACAGCTTCTGCCAGCGCGGTGGGCTGAGGGCAGCCCGGCCGTGCCCCGCAGGGGTGTGTGTGCTGCTTGCAGAGGGACGGGGCAGAGCCTCAGCCTGCGTAAAGCGCTGCCGCAGCCCCACAGGGCTGGCCCAGGCCTTTGTCGGATTTAGGAGCACTGCGCCAAACGTTTCCAGGCTCGGGGCACTCCAAATCCTTGAGCGACAACTGCTTCTTGGGGAGCACACACTGCATCTGGGAATGGTCCCTGGCCATTGAGCAGGGGCCCGGGATCCAGGCTGCCGGGTCCTGTTTGCACCCACTACCTGTTTTCTCCATGGAAAAACTACTTTGCCATCCCTTGCCTGCTTTCTCATTGGCAGATAATAAAAGCGCCAGTCCCGTCACAGGGATGCTGTGCTGTTTGCTCGACTAACATCCATGAACTGCTTTTAGATTCCTGCATGAAACGGGCTACAGAAATTTAACTCCTAATTTTAGGTGTTGTGAAATTTCACTGGGTTTAGTTCTCTTCTCAGCAGAAGCAGCAGGTGCTTGCTTGAGCCTGAAAGTGTACAAGGAAACAGTATTTCCAGCCTGAACCTCTTTGTGGGACAGGGGAGGAAAAGCAAAACCTTTCGGTGCTCTTCCTCTGCTGAAACTGTGTTGCCATCCTCATGCTAAAAAAAAAAGATGCTGCATGTGGGATGCACAGGACACCCGTGGGGACCTGGAGCCAGGTCCCGGCACTGCTCTGCAGCGTGCCCGTGCCATTGCCAGGGTGCTCAGAGCCACCAGTGCCAGGGCAAGACCCCCAGCAGCCAGGTTTCAGCACTGGGGGCCTTTCTTACATGCCCTGTGCACCCCACCACCCGCTGGGTGAGCTCCATAGCTGCACCCAAGCCAACTCATCCCCTTGCTGATATTTCTTGTGAGGTACCCAGGTCTTGCATCCCCAGACCTCATGAGCTCCTGGGGAGGAGTGGCACCTCTAAACACTACTTGGCCACCCTCCAGCCCATCCTCGGGGCAAGGATGCCGGTGAAAACAGCAGGAGACAGCGCTGGGCAGAGTCCAGCCCAGAGATTACGATGCACCTCTTGCGTGCCGGGGCAGGACCGAGGAGTTTTGAGGGTGCCGTGGGAATACCCACGCAGTGCAGACGTAATTAATCAAGTTCAGAGATTGTATTCTTCGTTAGTGCTTTTTGCAGTGCAGAGAGCGCCTTGGAAGTCTGGCAGGCAACCGCAGCCTGGCTGGGAAACAGATCTGTCTTCTCCTGCCGAAAATCTTTTCTATGAAAAGGAATTTTACCGCGTTTTGCAGAGAATGGTGCAGATTTCAGAGAAATCGGAATTCAGGAAAAAAGTTCCTCTGAAATTATTGAATTCTGCCAGTTCAAAAATTGAGTTTTGAACTTTAGAGTCCTGAAATTTGAATAATTAGCTGAAATTGTATTTTTCCCACTCAAAAAGTTTAAAAAATCATTATTCTTAAAACAAAACCTCACCAGTGAAGTATCTGGGAAGGCCATGAGCAGGGACTCACAATGGATGGTTTGGGATGGACTGTGCAGCGTTCTGTGGGGTGACCAGGGGGATGAGCTGAGATGGCTTCTGTTTGCAGAGGGGTTTTTGGGTCACTGTGCAGCCCCGTGTCCAGCGGGACCCCCCCACCAGGCACAGAGAAACAGCACTAAGGAAGGCTCTTTTGGCAGAGCTGTTTGGGGAATATTTATTCCTTCAGCTCTTTGATTATTAGTCTTTTAATTTAAAAAAAAACATCATAAAGAGAGGTAAGGAAAAGATGTTTTGGGATAGCTGCTCCTTCCAAGGCCTTTCCCTGTTGTTTCAGCTTGTTGAAGGCTTTTTGTGTCTCTAGAATTTTTATCCCACAGTAAATACTTATTTTATCTCTGACAGTAAGAGACAGAAAGACTCCTGATTTTCAACACTTGGGAAGCACCATGCAACATCATCCAGGGATGGCTGGATCTGCCGCCGACACTGCCAGGACCAGAGGCTGCAGATGCCACTGGAGAGCAGCAGGGTCTCTTCCCCAGGAGAAGTCCACTTGGGCTCACTTCGGGCAAAGACGTCCTCTTTGTGCAGCTCTCTCATTCCTCATGAAAGTCCCCACGTGTGCAATAAAGACATTTTCAAGGTGTCCTGACACTTATAATGCCTCTTCTCCCTCCCATTGGTACATTAACACCCAAGGCTAGTTGCTACCAATTTGTTAATTAGATATTCAACATTACATTGCACAAGGACCTGGGGTTGCGATGACAGAAAGCTGGAGGTTGACCTCTACGATGCTGAGTTTAAGTAGTGCTTCCTACAGAAGATTGGCAGGTTCTTCCAGGGCGTCTCTAATGTGGAAATAACCCAAAGCAAAGGCTACGTGCGTGAGCAGCCAGCTCGGGGCTCGGGGCTCAGGACACGGCCCTGGGCCAGGGAAGTGTTTCTATTGTGGGCAACACCTGAGTGCATGCTTAAAGCCCCGCACGTGCTCCTGTGCTGTGTCAGGGGCACGGGGGAACCTCAGGGCCAGCGAGCTTCTGTCATCAAGGTCAGCTTGTCCAGGTCCATAAATCAGCTCCAGCAAAATTAAGACTGGCATCAAAAGATCAGCCAGATCTTACTGTAAAGCACCTTGTACATCTGTGCTTTCCTGAATCAGAGCCGCCTCGAGACACTTCTGAAGCACTCCCACACACGTAGCTGCCAAGGACTGTGTACCGGTTACCAAGAGAGCTGGTGTGCAACTTCCCGTGAAAATTACATTCCTGTAAGAGCGGTGGTGCGCAGCTCCTGTGCAGGCGGGCCGAGTGGCACGCCAGCCCGTGATGTGCTCCATCGGAACGACCCCGCGTGCTCAGCCTCCTCTCGCACTCTCGCTCTTGACAAAGAGTTCAAGGAAAGTCTGATAAGAGAAGGGGAGAAAGCAAGTAAGACAGGGAGCAGAGACTAAATACTGTGCAAGCTGGTGTCTTGCACACCGGCAGCAAACCCTGGACCGGGGGACAAACTCCCCTGCCCAGCAGCAGTGTGGTCTGGGGTACCACTGGGACCCTACCGTACCCAAGGTCGGGGCTGTGTCTGTGCCTTGCTGCTGCTGAGATAGCATTGAAGACAGAGATGGGAAAAAGCCCAGAGCCTCCCTGTTGCTAACCCAGCTTGGTAAAGAGCTCCTTTATCTGCCCTTTGGTGTGAGATAAGGTTTCAGGGTTGTCCTGCCAGAGCAGCCTTGTATCGCTCACAGATACCTCCTCTTGCTGCAGAAAGGTATCAGGCATTCAGAAAATATCTAAGCAAGACCATATCTTGGTGAAACTCATGTGCAATGGAAAGACACACAGGGTGGATTAGAACTACACCGCGGGGGTTTCAGTGTCTCCTTGTCCATGCAAGGACAAAGCACGTTTCCTCAGCTTGTAGGACTGGGCTGCGAGGGCCTCCCATTACAACTCCCTACAGGGAAGGATTATCACAGACCGAATAGGGACCTGAGTGCCTGGGCATGTCCCCCCAGTTCCCCAAGGTATGAGTAGATGCAGTCCCTGCACGTCCCTGGTGCCTGCCTTGGAGCCAGCTCCTACCAGAGCAGAAAGATGGGAAAACATTCTCCACTGCCAAAATTTCACTCCGTAAATCCAGCTGACCCTTTCTTGCACCAGGAGCATCTATATAGATGGATGCATTTACAATCATTCTCTTTATTTTTACTATTCTTTGACAACAGAGTTCAAATCCTAAATGCAGAACTTTTCTTTCAACAAAGATCCAAAATACGCATTTTGAATTCTCCCCGCAAAGTAGCACCAAATGATCAAGCGAGCAAGGACCACCACAGACCTGCCTTCATTCTGAGGATGCAAAAAGAAAACATTCTCTCCCTGCTTCAAAGCTTAATGGGTTGCTTTGGTGATACATGAACATCTTGAGAGCTAATGAAGATTAATGCTAGTTTTAATGAGTCAGGGAGAACTGTATTACTCCAACAAGCCACGTACTTTAATGTCCCTGACATAAGTGTGTATTTGAAAATGATGAGCTGGATTTCTTCGGGATGGTTTATCACCACCTGGGAGTTCAGCCCTTCTCTTTGTACTCTGTGCTCCTCTACAAGGAACCTGGTTTGGAAGACCTTCAGTGACCATTTATCTCTATGAAATCCTTATGCAGCACCGTGAGGACTGACTGGGAGCAAAAGGCCTATCACGAAAATAGAGGATAAGGAATAAAAGCCATTCTTTTGCAGGGTCTGACAAAAGAACTGTACACCACACCAGAACAGTCATGCGATTTGGGCGACGCAGGCGCATGAACCTCCCAGTGCCTAAAGCCGAAGGCTTGTGCGGCACCTTCGTGCTGGCTCACACAACACTGGCTTCTCAGGGAAGGCACTGAAAGGGGAAACGCTTCCCTCTCGCCACAACAAAGCACAACACAAAATGGTGTTAGATCCTGGGGAGGCAACAACTTCTGGGCTGCTCCATCCTCCACCAAAGTCCTGAGGGCTGAGAGCCCTCCTCCTCCCTGCCTGCAGGGGACACTCCCTTTCCCAGCAACTCTTACTGGTCCTTACAGACAAAAATAATTGAAATTTTAAAACTCACCGGTTGCAGAACAAAAAATTTGCAAATAATTAAAAGTTTTCTATGTCAAAAAAACCTCGGTGTATTGAAAAATGCACTCAAAGAGCCAGTTCTGATCTCATTGTGTGGGACTAAGTCCAGAGATCTCTATGGAGAAGACCTGAAGAATGGACAGGATGTTACACTAACGGCATTCTACAGGAATGATTAAGCCAAATAACATGCAGCTGAATAGAGCTCAATGTCTTTTTTATAAAATTAATAAGGTGGGTAATAGATAACTGTCTCCCCATTAGTGGATCTAATACCTTGGCTGAAAAGTCCTACCCAGGAAACTCTCATGGCTTTTCTGCTGACTTCACTGGATTTCAGCAGCGTAATAGAGAAGTGGAATTCAGCCTAGAAGTCAGACAGTGAATGCAGAAGTCAAGACTTAGGAAAAATATACAAAAAAAGAACTGGTGATATGTCTCTTCTCTGACACGTCGCAGTGTATCAAAATGGCCACTGCCTTTATTTTGTTTAATCACTTATCTCCACAGAGGGAAGAGGAAATTCCCAAGAACGCATGATCGTTAAAAATATTAGCCAGGGCCTGGTGATTATTTTTGGTAGCTAAAAACTTCCTGATTGAAGGGTTTTGGTTTGCATTGGACTTCAGTAAATGTTTTAGTATAACTTTCATAAATACCTATTATACTCAAATCAGTGTGCAGTTTACAATTCAACTGGGAAGGGCGGGGATATGTTTCTCTTTCTTTTGTTTTGCCGTGCAGCATGCTAAAGTGCATAGCGCTACACTGAATTAGCATTTAGCTATTTTCTTGTATCCTTAAATAAAGGACTAGTTCACACAGTCAGAAATCTCTGTTTCCTTTCGGGCAGGAAAAAGGAAGTGAATGCGAGGGGCAGATTTGGAGTTTGCTTGCAAGAACAATTGAACTCCCTTCCAGAGGGGAAGGGGATCTGCGTCAAGAGGAATTAACTTTTTTTTTTCTTTTTTTCTTTTTTTTCTGGAAGGGAAGAGAAAATGACCTTTAGTTTAAAAGCCTGAAAGAATAAAGGTCTGAGCATTTAGAGCTGCCTTCACAAATATAGTCATGAGGGCTTTTTCCTGACAAAGGGTTCCCGCAGCCGCTCGCGCCGTCCTTCAGCAGCGGGGCCCGACTGCAAACGCCGCTCTGCGTGCTCCCCTCTTAGCTAACCTAGGTGAAGGGCGTCACCGAAACCTGCCAACAGTTCCTGGCTAGGAGGGACAATCCCTGGGCTTTTATGAAAAATATTTACCACTTTTCTCTTTGTCCCTCCCCAACGCTGCCAGCCTAGTGGGTCGGATGAGGTTTGGTGGATAAGATTTAGTGGATCCCCTTGCCTTTCTCCCCAAAAGTCCTATTTCTAGCTGTCTGTACAAGGAGGCAGGGCATCAACTCAACCTGTTATGCGGTCAAGACCTCATATTGGCCCCACCATTTTTGGTCCCTTTTCAGTCGACCACAAAATCCTCTCCCAGCTTTGCTGGGAAAAGGATGTGAACCGAGGCCTCAGGGGCTTGACTAAGTGTTAAAATATTATCAGCGTGGTCTGTCTATGAGTCCTAACCATTTTAGTCCTCACCACTAGTCTCCATTTTAGTGGGCCCTGAATATCCACATTTTTCTCTGCATTTCTTTCTCCCCTCCGTGCAAGCCAGATTCCCAAGGAAGCTCCAGAGCTAGAGAATACAGGAGTTGAGACCTTAAAAGATGCTTAAGCATCCTATCTCCAAGGGCATTGAGCACTTCAGGACATCTGAGGCAATCAGCCCCAGAGCCGGTCAAGGTCAGTGCCGCAGCCTGGGACCTCCCCGAGGGTACCCAGCGCTTTGCCAGAGCAACCCCGGGTAAAGAGTGTTACCTTATAACCTGCGGTAGCCCACGGGACTCATCGCCCTTCCCTCCTTCCCACCACTTTTCACAGCACCAGCCAGACCCGTGCCGAAGCCCTGGCACAACCCTGCGTGAGCTGGTGGAGGGGTTTCTGCCCCAAAACCAGAGCTCAGCCTCACGGCTTGCACCGTACGTGCTGCAGCGGGAGCGTCGCTTTCCCAGGCCCACTTTCCTCCAGGGCCCCAGGTAATAAACAGGGGATCCAGCTCCAGTTTGGGTTCCCACATACTCACACAAGCTCCTCGGAGCAGTTTTTCTCCCATCCAAGCAAAATATTTGCTCAGAACGTGAATCTGTGGCTGGGCAACGTCAGCAGCAAATGTCAGCAAGTGTCAGCAGGAGAGAAACTAATTAGACAAAATGGGCCAAATTCCTCCCAGGGGGAGCTCCCCTGCAATCACTGCAGGAAGGATGAATGTGGCCTAACGGTTAAATAGATTATTTTGTGCTCTCTTGTTGCCTCCATCCTGGTTTTAGCCAGGCAGGCAGCCTCACTGCTTTTGGCCGGAGCCCGCCTGCCGGCCCAGGGGCTCCCCTGGCTCTGGGGACTGACCCCAGGGCAAAGCAACCCGGGCACGGAGCTGCTGACAGCGTCGCGGACACCTCGCAGCTGAGCTCGGATGAAATCACCTCTCAATACTAAAGCTGCGGTTCTCCAAATATATCTTGGCAGGCTTCCACTTTTCTTGCTGGGGACTGACCCCAGGGCAAAGCAACCCGGGCACGGAGCTGCTGACAGCGTCGCGGACACCTCGCAGCTGAGCTCGGATGAAATCACCTCTCAATACTAAAGCTGCGGTTCTCCAAATATATCTTGGCAGGCTTCCACTTTTCTTGTCCGGAAGTGTCCGGCCTCCATGCGCGCAGCTGGAGGGATGCCCCCGCCGGCACGCGGAGGGAGAAAACCGGAGCTGAGAGAGAGCCAGAGGGACAAGCACAATGGCTTCTGAACGGGTTGGGCATCGTCTCTGCTCAGGTCATGCGTCTGCGGAGCCTGGCGCTAGGCAAAGGTGCATCTGGAAACGCCGTGGCTGCGATGACTCACTGCAAGAGGAAATGGTGTCACCCTCCAGCGCTCCGCAGCAGGTCTGCTCCCTCGCCTCCGCCGCTGCTGCCAGCTCCAACATGCGTTTTTACCTTTTACTACCAAAATTTCAGACCACGCTCCCCGACCTGAAGCCTGAGTGAAACTTCAGGTTATACTTATGGTTCTGTTGACATCAAAGGAGCCAAGCTGGGTGAGCCCACCCTCATGTCCAGCCCGGGATGTCAGCAGAAGAGCGGTGTGAGCAGCTTGGGGAGCAGGCGAGGGGTACAGTGCACCACGCACGTAGGAGTTTGCCAGCCCCATGGTTTTCTATTCTTATTTCTGTTCCCTTGAACTCCCAGCCACCACCTTGGTGCATAAAGGTAATTCATTAACCTGCAAGAACGAGGAGGCCTAAACTTTCCCCTAGTCGCTGTGACGACAGCAGCTCACAGCCATGATGCCGCTGCGTCGGGGACAGGCTCCCGGAGCAGTGCCAGCAGCGCAGGGGATGTGTACATAGCTCCGCAGGGACGCACCCTCCGACCAGGGGCTCGGGGCAGAGGGAGGGCTGCAGAGGGACAAGGGAAAGGTGCCAAGTCCAGGAGACCCCAGCGGGCACCCTCAGGGCATGGTCAGGGAAAGGACAACACAAATCCCAGTTCACCCCGCTCGTACCTGCCGGCTTTCCCCCAGTGGGGCAATCCCCCTCGGCCAAGGGAAAGTGCTGTGTAACAGTCGGGCTGATGGTTTGCAGTGTAAAAGCCAGCGGCGGGTTATTTGAGGAGCAGGGAGCTGGCAATGGTGGTGGTGGATGTGTAAGGCTGGGTCCCAGGGGGGTATTTTGTTCCCGTCACAGGAAGGATGGGTTTAGCAGAGTCACGGCACTGGGTTTGGGCCTCCAGACCAGACTGGGACTAAAAGCACTACTGTGGGGGGAGCAGCCAGGCTGTAGCCTGTGGGGTTGCCCACGCGGGGCAGATCGTGACAAGGTTTTGAGTGCTT
Organism: Phaethon lepturus; assembly: GCF_000687285.1. Classification (NCBI taxonomy): domain Eukaryota; kingdom Metazoa; phylum Chordata; class Aves; order Phaethontiformes; family Phaethontidae; genus Phaethon; species Phaethon lepturus. The sequence goes on from NW_010558880.1 coordinate 12,067, forward strand.
GTGCAGGACCAGAGCTGGAGGTGCAGCGAGAGGAGCCCTGAGCTCCCCGTCACCTGCAGGGCTGCAAAGTCCCCCGTGGGGCTGGAGTAAGCTCAGTCCCTCTCCACTCCTTTGCTCATCAGAAGGCAGCAGAAGTCAGTCCCAACCAGGGCTGTGAGCAGCCGTCAGGACTTCTACCCCACTCTGGGCACCCGAGTGTCACCCAAGTGTCCCGATGGAGAGGAGACAACTTGTCGAGCAGAAACTTTGGGATTGAGCCGACTTTCATCAAGCAGCCAAAGGACACTTTCCCTCTACTGCTGGAGGACCCGAGGCTCAGTGAGGCTGAGGGGAGCTTCCAGCTGCTTTATTCATGGAAATCCACCCTGCAGACCAGCCCTGGAGCTGCTGCCTCCCTGGCGCCAGCCCAGAGAGGGTCTGTGCTCCGAGCACACCAGCAGGTCAGCAAAGGCACCGCTGCTAGTGTCACAGCGGGAGCGATAACATCTAGATCAGCCAGCTGGTAGCAGACAAATCAAGTCATTGGAGCAGGACATCGTCACGTGCCCAGTTCCTCCTGCTGCACAAATGAACACTTCAGTTTGGATCGTGCATCTTATTTTCCACAAACATACCAGATTTTGCATCCTGGATTTGCAGGAGAGCGCTGCCGGGACAGTGCTTTGAGCTCAGGTATCAGCCTTAAAACTGGGCTTTACTGAGACTAGTCCCAGGTGCAAAGCCACCAACAGTCAGGTTCTATATGAGCAGAAAAATCGGATGGATCAGGATTCTTGTGGCACACAGTGAACTAAATTACTTGTCTGTTACTTATGCATTCCTCTTTTTTTCCTTTTTTTGCTTTGTTTTGGTTTTGATTTATTTTTCTGCTCTCATAGGAAGCAGCTCGGAGATTGGTTGTGACATACCCTGGGCTAATGCAATTTTCAGAAGGAAACATTTGCCATCTTGCTCCCAGCTTTGATTTGCCTGTCCCTGCTCGCTTGCCAGAGCTTATTCTGCGGCGTTAATAGGAAAGTTTCTTTGCACAGAGCCAACCAGCTATTGTGCCCAAGTGATTTTGTTCAAGGAATAAAAAGCACATTTACTTTGTGTTCGAGGAGATGACATTTGTTTGATTGGTGTGTTTGAGAGCTCGGTGGGGAATACAGCAGAGAAAAAACATTCTTCTGAGGAGCTATTTCAAAAGAAAAGAAACAAGAATCCAGGAGAGATAAGAAAATGAATGTTTGCAGAATCTGGGAAAGCCTTGTGCAGAAGGACGGAGACAAAGTACGAGAATGCACTTTATTTGTGACAAGCTTTCCATCCTGGGCAGCCAAACAGGACATCCTGCTTCAGTTCTCCTTCCTCTCTTTAATTAGAGTTGCGTTCAGGACACTGCCATTAATGTCGTCTCAGCATTTCCATGACAAAGCCCTGTTTTTACGGGACTTTAGGAACTTGGCCCTAGAAAAATTTGTTATTAGTGTAGAACTGCTCAGCCCCGGAGACTGTGGCAGGTTTGCAGCCAGTTGCTGCGGCATTTCCATCACGCGGAGCCAGCGCCGGCTCAGCGCGAGGTGGCCCTGTCCGGGATGTGGGAGCAGCGGAGGAGACCGAACCCCATCTCCGGATGCGGCGGGGTTAGTGGTGGGCTGTGCTCCCCAGTCTCCGTTTCAGATCTGAAACACGGCACCCCTCGGAAGGCCATAATGTCACTGAAAACACAACGCCCATGCTTCCAAATCTGTAAATCATTCTGGAAACCTCTGTGTTCAAATAGTTTTAAAAAGACTGAAAAGGAAACCGGATTCTCCTGCAATGGTATTTTCTCTACCTGGAGGTAGGGCCTGGCTATAGACCCCGCTGGCTGAACTTGCCCCAGAAATGGAGATCCCTAAAAATCACTCCAGGAAGAGCAGATCCTCGCGGTGTAGCACACCCTGCCCTCCCCAGCCCCGGGACGTGCTGCCGCGGCTTCCCAGGGCTCCCTGACCTCAGCGGCTGCTGCAGTTTCACGCTGAGCCGAGACACGGAGCGGCAGTGACAGAAATCGCTCGCTTTCGCGCTGGCTTCCTAATTGCCGCCCTTCCCCTTCGCCCAGGGTTGGCAGCTCCGCTCTCACAGGGCTGAGGCGATCGCTGCTGCTCTTTGGCAACCCCCGGCTTGGAGAAGCTGCTGCGAATGGTGCCTTGTCAAACCTGCTGTTCGCAACAGCAAAGCAAATGAGCCCGAACGGGACTGTGAAAGTTATCAAAGCGGGGCTGAAACCACACCGGGGTCGTGGGGGGGCTCCGGGCCGGGGCAGTGCTGGCAAAGGACCCGGCCGATAAGTGAGCCAGAAAAAAAAAAAAAAAAATGTTTGAAAGATAATGAAATGCACCTTAAACACCAGGACAGCCTGGGCGAGTGTTGAAACCCGCTTTAGTGAAAAACCTCGTTCCCATCGTGTTTTGTTGTTATAGTGTATAAACTCCTTCCTTCAGGTCTCCGCAGCAGGACATGGGGTTGGCGTGCTGGCTCCGAGCAGGAGAAATCCCCGTTCCTGTCCCGCCGCTGGCACGGGGGCCCCGTGACCAGGCCAGGCAGACCGTGCTTCGCTGCAACAGCGGCAGCATGAGAGCTGGAGAAGCTCAGCCCAGCCCACACCTTTGGGGTTGGTTTTGGCTCGAGAAATGCTAAATATTATTAGCAAAAAGAAAACACTTTTTTTCACGGTGGAAAAACCAGTCCTTCCAAATGAAAATATTATTGTGATTCTTCCACTCCTAAAGGGAGAGAAAACAGATTCCTTTGTTTCTGCTGAAGTCCCAGGTGCATTGCTGGCATCCAGAGTGGAGCAGGCTCTGGAAGAAGCTGTAAAGCAACATTTCAGCACAGGATACTCCAAAGCAGACAGGGTTAAGCTAAACATCCTTTTACTGCTACTTTTTCACTTCCCATTTCAGGGAAGATGTTACACTGGTCCTGCACCCCACACGAAAGCTGTGCTGGAGGGATCCCCTCGCTGCACAGTTGTCCCAGGGCCAGTTCGGCGGCGGGAGCTGGGCTGCATTTCCCTCCCGCAGCCCTGCGATGCGCCGGCTTCCTGCAGCCTGGTGGCATGGCCGGGCTGGCTTGTGCCCCGTCCCAGGCTCACGTGCCCACCAGCTGGGGTACGATGCACAATGCTCTGCCCTTTCCTACCCTCGCTGCTGCCCCACGGCGCGGGGGGCCGGATCGGGGCCAGGAGCCA
>NW_010558881.1:0-579 GCF_000687285.1 Phaethon lepturus
CTGCAGGACTCAGAGAGCGCCGCTGTTGACAACGTGACGTTTGTGTGGTGCCACCCTGACATGGTGCCACCAGAGGCCACGGGTATGGTCAGGGGCGCGTGGGCAGGGAGGGCGGTCGTGGGCAGGAGGGGACCCTGGCCCGCTGCCCACAGAGATGGATGCTGCTCCCATGGGGGCTGCCTGGTGACCATCGCCCTGTCCCCAGCCCAGGGACAGGACCACAGTGCAGAAGCCCTGGGGCCGGGGCCGAGTACACATCCTGCCCTGGGGCACCTGCATGGGGTAAACTCAGGGACTGGGGTGGGGGAGCAGAGGGAAAAGGACATTTTGGGAACCTGCTTGCTTTTGGGGTGCTTTATACCCACTCCCTCACCACGGTCACCTCTCTCTGGCCAGAGTTGTCCTGCAACTTCGAGAGAGGCATGTGCGGCTGGTACCAGGATCAGTCCAGTGACTTCAAATGGGTCCGTGGCACGGGGCAGGGGCAGGGCTCTGACCACACCACTGGCTTGGGTAAGGGGCTGGCTCCCCTCCCGTGGACCCCAGGCAGCCCAGGGGACCTCACAGCGTCCTGTGCCC
>NW_010558881.1:738-1068 GCF_000687285.1 Phaethon lepturus
CCAGGGTGCAGGCGATGCGGGTGCAGCTCAGGGCCCCCATGTCCATGTCCCCTCCACCCTGTCTGTCCCTGACACTCAGGCTACTTCTTGGCTGTGGATCCTTCTGCACCGTGGAGCCGCGGGCAACGGGCGCAGCTCATCACCTACCGCCAGGAGCCCACCACCACGCCGCGCTGCCTCTCCTTCTGGTACCGCCTGGCCGGCCCGCAGATTGGTATGCAGCCCCATGGCATGCTGCCCGGGGATGACAAGCAGGGTCTCCAAGGGGCTTGGGATGGCTGCCTAATGCTCTTCTCTGCCCAGGCACCCTGAACCTCAAGCTGCAGCTGG
>NW_010558881.1:1202-1438 GCF_000687285.1 Phaethon lepturus
GCGGCGGTACCAGGTAAGGACTGGGTTCCCCCCGTGCCACTAGGCACCGGCAGGCACAGGGCCGTATGACACCGCGGTCTCGGTGGCAGGTGGCCTTCGAGGCCCTGCGGGACGGGTTCCTGGGGGATGTGGCACTGGATGACCTGGCGCTGACAGCAGGGCCCTGTGCGGCCGAGCTCTCCTGCTCCTTCGAGGCGGATGCCTGCGGGCTGGCAGCCAGCAGGCAGCACACCTGG
>NW_010558882.1:0-9512 GCF_000687285.1 Phaethon lepturus
ATACACCAGAAGGCTGTGCTGCCATTCAATGAGATCTGGACACACTGGAGAGTTGAGTGGAGGGGAACCTCATGAAATTTAACAAGGACAAATGTAGAGTTCTGCACCTGGGGAGGAACAACCCCATGCACCAGTACAGGTTATGTGTTGACCTGCTGGAAAGCAGCTCTGTGGAGAAGGACCTTGGAGTCCTGGTAGACAATAAGTTCTCCATGGGACAGCAATGTGCCCTGGTGGCCAAGAGGGCCAATGGTATCCTGGGGTGCATTAAGAAGAGTGTGACCAGCAGGTCGAGAGAGGTTATCCTCCCCCTCTACTCTGTGCTGGTGAGGCCTCATCTGGAGTATTGTGTCCAGTTCTGGGCTCCCCAGTTCAAGAGAGACAGGGAACTTCTGGAAAGAGTCCAGCAGAGGGCTACAAGGATGATTAAGGAACTGGAACATCTCTTTTATGAGGAAAGACTGAGAGACCTGGGGCTGTTTAGTCTGGAAAAGAGAAGGCTGAGAGGGGACCTTATCAATGTCTATAACTATCTGAAGGGTGGCTGTTAGGAGGATGGAGCCAGTCTCTTTTCAGTAGTGCCCAGTGACAGGACGAGGGGCAATGGGCACAAACTGCAGCACAGGAAGTTCCACCTCAACATGAAGAAAAATTCTTTACTGTGAGGGTGATGGAGCACTGGAACAGGCTGCCCAGGAGTCTCCTTCTCTGGAGACCTTCAAAACCTGACTGGACACATTCCTGTGCAACCTGCCCTAGGAGATCCTGCCTTGACAGGGGGGTTGGACCAGGTGATCTTCAGAGGTCCCTTCCAACCCCTACCATTCTGTGATTCTGTGATTCTGTGATACAATTTTGAAAATTCCAACATAGATCATTCAAAGCTGTAGTTAAGATTTTGGTGTCTTTGATCAGGATTAATCTGCAAAGGAAAAGGTAGTTAAAAGAGTCTTCACTGTGTTCCGATTTGCTAAGATAGGTGCTTGTTGATTTCTGCCAAATGTGTGTGGGCTCTCTGAGCAAACTGGAGTAGGTAGAGAACTTGTGCATCCTGGCTCCACATTCCTGACTTCTAAATGTCATAAACATGGAAAATCTGTATTCCTTGGGACACAAGTATGTGCAGCTGTCTTCTGAAATTGTACTCTAGGAAATTAGGTGGTAAATTCTGTAATACCTAAATAGTAAATCTTTGGTGTATTCTGCATGTCTTCAAAGCTCATTCATCATTCTAGTGCCTAGATGTAAATGAAAATTCACTGAAATAAGAGCAGAGGAGTTTTCAAATGATACCAGTTAATCATGGGGTGATTTTGTTTTCCTAGCAGTTTTCAAGAGATTTATAAAGAGACCTGTGCAATCCCATAGTAATACTTTACTAAAAGTGTGTCCCCCAGAGTGAGTGATGAGGCTGAATGCATAACAAAATATAGGGTTGTTTTTTGCCAGTGAGCAATGAATATAAGAATGTAAAAGAGTACCTGTACAGGGCAGCCCAAAGGTTCTGTCTAGCCCTGTGTCCCATCTGATGGGGGTCAAAAACATGATTAGGGAGAAGTAGCAGATCATGGCAAACATTATGACACTTGTTCCTAGCAGTCTCCCAGTGCTTCCACCACTTGAATTTCCAGGACCTTTCTGAAAAGCATGTATTTTCTTTAACTTTAGTGATCTTCAACACCTTTCGGTTCATGAACTTACCCAGTCTGCCCTTGAAACGTTCTGATACTCTAGCCTCTGCAACATCATACTCCTTTTGGTAAGGAGTTCCATAGCTTTAGCCATATGCTGGACAGAAAAACTAGCACCTTTGCTTGTTTTAAACCTTTCTGATGGCTTAATATGATGCAAGGTAATTACTCTATTTGAAGAAACAACAAACAAATCAATTTCTAGACACTGTCAGTGATACAGATATTTATAAACTGTTGTCATAATCCTTCATAAGTCCTGGATGGGGACTGCTTGCCTAGCTATTGCCTGTATAGAAATTATTCCAAAGTGTTCTTTTGCCATGCTACTTCCCTCTGAGGTTTTTCTGATTCTGCAGCATCTTTTCTGAGATACAGTGAACATGGATTTAAAAGTGGCAGACGGGACCTTTCTCTGTGTTGTCAGTTTATTTCCCCTAATAATAGTATTAGGAATGATTACTATTTCAAACATGGAGGCAGGGGTAGTTTCAAAGATGTTTTTGTACAATTATAGGGCAGCTAGCACAGACCGAGGCAGTAAGGCACTGCTCAGTGCAGCCATCCTGTGATACACAGTCGCATGCTTAATGCAAACCTAGCTCCCCATGACCTGCTTTGCTGCTCTAGATAGACTAAGTCAAGTGGATTTGATTCCAGTTTGTTGTTGTTGCTGTTAGAACAGAATTTGGTTCAGTTTATACACCTGGACAGTCTGTGTGTTTTCTCTTATAAAATGCTTTGGAGGTGTTGGATGGAAGATGAAGCCTAAGATTAAACTGGTTTTGCTTTAATAAATATTCTATTTCAATGCCACTGTGACACATAGAGCAAGACAATTTGTTAAGCTGGTAGTGAGAGACATTTATTATACTGAGATGTAATTCTTCATCTGCATCAGTTCAGCAAGGGGATCTACCTACCTCTTACATCTACAATAGGCCTAGATTAGTGCGTAAACCCCTGCTAACACTGTGAAAATAAAGATCACATTCAGCCTGTTAGCTTTTTTAAATGCCAGGTCTCTCGATCTAGGGCCAAAGCTAATGCTATCTTGCCAGCATTCTTTTTGTTGTTCAGTCACAGTGGGAGCATAGAATAATGCTATCTCTGTACTTATTGGTCTTCTTATTCCAGTGGATTTATATGGGTAACAAAACGGCACTCGTACAGTGATTCACTCAAAGTACAGTACCGCTGAAAGCCAGATGTGAATGGATTCCAGACTTCCGATTGCTCAATGAGTATCTCTTTTGAAGTCCTTATTTGCACCTTCTTTATAATGGAAAGTGGTACAAAGAACTTCTGAGGAAAAAAAAAGGTAATCGTTAATTACCTCATTTGAACTCGACTTATATAACAGTTAAAATAGTAACATGATGCATAAGGCTTTTTTTTTTCTTAAAGTCTACTTTTGTCCTTATTCTACAGGCAGGGAAACAAAGACTTATATCGCCATTTTGAAAGACAAGTGTTAAATGCATTTGTAGCTGTGCAGCCATCTACTGAAGACAGTAGGCAACTGTCCCTACATACATGCAGGCATATAATTGTCTGTCACAGACCTGGTCTTCTTTTCTAATTTAATCACATAGGTGGTTAAGTAAACCAGTTAACCCTTGTTAAACCATCAGTTAACCCTTGTTAAACCATCATCAACGTGTAGTACATCCTTGCTTAAGATAGTACACAGCTCACCTCTAAAGTTGCTTTCAACATAAAACCTAATACCAGTAATGGAAGGATAAAATTGGGACCAAAAGCTTAGATATCATAACAAGTATCTCTCACTTGAATAATAGCTATTGTTTCTTTTTTTTTTTTTAATTGCTGGAAACAGTAGCAGTAACCTGAGTATGTTGTCACAGAAAGTGCTGGTACTTCATTACTGACTCATTTTTTCCCTTCAAGCCATTTCCCACCATTTATTTTATTTTTTAATTTTTCAGTTCAGATGATTTACTTAGTGGTAATGTTGAGGATAGTAGGAACACACAGCCTAATAGTGTTTGCGGGTGGTCAGAGATGTGCTAACAATGCTCCAGTGTCAAGATTATTGGTCTTCTTATTTGAGAACAAGAAGATCTGAAAGATTATTGAATAAAATGCTGCATGTCAAACATTTGTTCATAAAATTGGGCATGGTTCAGATGAGTAATGATTGTTTCCCTTTCTACTGCTTCTTTGCTGGAGAATTAGGCAAACAGGGTGCTATCCTGAAAAGAGCCTTGCATGAGTTGAGTTGAAGAGCTTTGGGCCCTGCGGCTTGAAAGATGTCAAATGTCACGTCAAATTCTCCTGCTGGTTAACTAGTTAACCGAATTGGTGGAAAAAGAAGACACTGTTTGAAATGAACGGAAAATAAACTAATGTTTTGTATGCTGTTACATGGTTTCTGTGGACCATTCCCTTCTTAAATGTAAAAAAAAGGAGGTAGGGAAACAGAGTCTTTCCTCTTTATTCCACTAAAGAAAGCAGAACAAACACAATAAAAAGAAAATAGGAGAAAGTGGGGAAGTTAGAAATGACTAATGTATGAAAAGACACAATTTTTCTTTTCAAAGAGAAGAAAAACTTGCATCAAAATGACTTTGTTTGTTTTTCTTTGATAAGAACAACAGAAGTCTGAAAGGACTTTTCAGTCAACTCCATCCGTTTCTGCCAAAGAGCCTACATGAAAGAAAGCTGTGATTCTCTAAAGGGAAAATATGCCTGAAAATACATTGACCCTTTCTTGAAATACAGCAGAGGCTTTGTCAGAAAAGATGTATTGTACCTGTCTATAGAGTAGTAGTCATTCTTCAATATTAAAAGGTGATTTGAAATGTTGAGAGAAATATTGTGTATTGGATTATACAACAGTGGTGTGCCAGTACAATCTGTGCCTGACTCCCCAGTGTGTGCAATACGCAGCACCTTTTATGGCAAGTCTTTTATACAATATGGTTATACTCTATATCATAGTTGTTTCATGTCTAGCTACACTTTTTAGGACTGTAAGTTAAATTACACAGTCCTGTAGTGAAACAGAAAATAAACATCAGATTTTATAAGTATCTAGAGGTTATAGATGAGTTACTGCATATATAATAATGAAATAATTTTCACAAATAACTTTAGTTACCCAGATGCTCTTAAACTGAAAAGCAAGTCCTGTTTTTTTCGCATAGCCCTTTTCAAATAGAAGGTGCTCATTTCTAACACAGAGGGCACATGAGATGCTCAGTGTTTTTTTATCCCAAGAGGTGTGGGAGGAAACATTCCCTGTTAGGCAAATTATTATTTTGTGGAGAAAAGTGGAGGAAATGAGGGAAGGAGCAAAAAGAGCAGTGGCAAACAAATTTCTACAGAATATGTTTTTCTCTCCCCCCCTTATTATATCATATAAGAATTATACATACAGGGGATTTCTTTCTCTCAGTCACCTAATTAGAAAAAGGCAAGTAAAGGCAATAAAATGATGACTGTTTCCTTATTCCATTCTTACTCTTTTTCTTGATATGTTGAAGAAACACTGACAAGACCCACAGTACTTCTTATATATGTTGCTCATTATAAATGAGAATAATTTATTCTGCTGATTCTTTATTTTGAATGACTATAGAAATATGCTCATGAATCATTGTTCTTCACTAAGTTGTTAGCTGTGGAATAGAAATACAGTATTTTATTATTAATTTTAATTTCCCTGGAAACTGTGGAAATATCAATAATTATCACTTTATTGACTGCTGGTGGGGTGATGTGGAAAATATACTCGCCTTAAATATTTTGCAGTGTTGCATACAAGTGGGAGGACACGTTGTATTGCTTCAACTCCATTTTCCTGGCTGAAGTGAGAGCTGCAACTAGCTCTCTCCGCATTTCTGACAAGCAACCCATTTGTTTGAGTTTCTAGGTGTCATTCACATCCTTAATTCTAGGATTCCAAGTCAGTACTGTTGTTCTGGAACTGTGAATTGTCCAGAGTGTTTTCATCCAGCATTCAAGAGTATATTTTATTTTAACTATAAATATGATGATTGAGTTATATGTTTATGCGATAGGATAGTCGGTGATACTAAGCACAAAATCTCTATTCCTGTCACTTCACTGTAGACAATTTATTGAAGCAGCAGCTTGCTTGAAGGCTCCCTTATATTAAACAGGAGAAGAGATGTGCACTTGTATGGCAGTTCAGTTTTTCAAACATTTCTCACACTTTTCAAAGACTAAGGGAAGGTTTAGAACCACTTTGAAACATCAGTTAAGCACATGAGCTTGGTGGGATGTTTCCAGACTCAGCGCTTAATTTACCTTCTTCAGCCCCTAGCCTGCATTTGTGCCTTCCACGTATATGTACGTTATATTACTTTGTGGGTGAGAGTAGGTTTCCTCAAAATTAAGCGACCTGGGAGTTTGATTTACTACTTTTTTTTTTAACCAAACGCCTTGCTTTGTAGCACAGTGTTGGCTCGATATTTGCCCTTAATGATTTAAAGCTATTTATTTTTACTAGGTGGCAGTAGAAAGACTGCGAAGATAACATTTAAAAGTTTAAATTCGATTTTTGCCCCCCCCGCCCCGCCCCTTGTCGAACGGTCGCTGTGTAGCCGTTTCCCTGCTGCACCCAGCGGCGGCAGAGGCGCGGGCTGAGCGGAGCGGCCGTTCCGACGGCAGGGGGCGCTCTAGTATTTCCACGCTGCGGAAGAGCTGCGTCCGCGGCGCTGCCGCCTGCGCCGCGACAGCAACCGGTGCCGAAAGGCGTCGGCACGGGGACAGTAGGTGTTAACCGGCGGATAGGAGTGCCTAACGCTGCGTTTTCCGAAGTGAATTATGTCAGGGGACATATGTCACTTCTATTGAAGCACGGAGGAAATGACGTCCCTTCCTCTGTATTGGATTTTAAGGGGGAACGTTATTTTGGGGATGTCGAATATTGTGAGTTTATTCTGGTCCATATTACCTTGTTTCTGAGAGACATGTAATTCCCCTGCTATACATCTGTGTTATTAATCGTGCTTTTTGTAGGGTTTGCATGACTTGATTTCAACATACAAATTGAAGCAGGTAACAGATTTTCAGTCAAGTTCAATAAGTATTAAAGCAACGTGCAGATGAACCTGGGAATATTTTTTTCTGTGAGAGTTAGCATGTTTGTATCTATAGTAGCCTAAGTTCATAGCTCAGAGATCTTCAGGAAACATCACATTTTATCATTGATGCAAACAATAATGGAAAAGTTCTTATCCCTTTAATGGTAAGTTTGTGACGTGACATAAGTAGCAGCCATGTGAATGGCAATTAAAATGAGAAAAAAGAAAAATCCTTACAGGATCTCCAAAAGCCACAGGATGTTTTATGGCAGTTTTGCAATAACAGTTTACAATAACCTAACAATTACGGGAAAGATTCATTAGTGAGTGCACATATGAAGGAAATATTCATGTCTTGGGTGTTAATATACAGGTTTTCATCAATCAAAAGGCCAAAAAGTTGTTTGTTTGTTTTTTTTAATTATTTTTTAAAGCATCGATAATATAAAATACCCTTGGACTAAAAGGATGGAAAGATTACTGTTAAAATTTTTAAATGGCTATTAATATTTTACTGCTGATACCCCTGGTAAAAAAGATGTTTTGAATGCTTAAGTCATTGTAATGTAATGCTTAAGTCATTGTAATGTAATGCTTAAGTACAGGCTTTTCAGTAGTGAATTAGTTACTCTGTTGCTCAAACACATAGTGGTAAGGTGTTGTCTGTTTGATGCTCATATCCTCTCAATGCTGAACTTACTTCATGGTAAAATGTACTCCAATTCACCTAGTAACCGATTCAATGTAAATATCTGCCCCCAGGAGCTGCTGCAGAGCAGGAGAGCAGAGCTGGGGAATGTCACATTTCCAGCTCTGGAGTTTGAACTGTGTAAAAACCTATCAGTCTTTCTCTGTAGAAAGCAAAATGAAAACAAAACAAATGGAGTTGAAAATCAATGAAATTGTTCCTGTATTAAGCAAAACCTGAAAGTATATAATATTCTTCTCTTAAATCCTCATCTGACAAACTTCTTTTACAAATAAAAACCTGGCCTCTAAGGCAAAAGACATCTTTCTGTAAGGTCATAGAGATGGAGGAAGGAAATATAAAAACTCTCCTGTGTTCAAAAGGACTTTTTTTTTTTTTTGCTTTTTAAGTACTGGAGATTTAACCTGCATTCCATTTTTTTTCTGGGGCCACTTGAATTACATTTAAGAGGTCTGGTATTTCAAAGGATAGGCTATCAGCATTTTCTAAAAGTAAAGGCCATTAAAGGTCCTCACAGAGTAACTAGAAATGTAGGCACTCACAGGCAGGAGACATTACAAGCAAAGTAATACGTCTTTATATTTCTTTACCTGTAATCCTCCAGTGTTTCATACTCTATCTTTGTTACAGGGTTCCCGAATTTAACTTCTACTTTAAAAGAAGTGAATAGGAAGCAAGTCCAAAATTGATTATGAAAGGCTTGTCTAATGACAAATAAATTGAGCCAACATCTCAATTCTCCACACGTGTATTACTTTTTCTGATTAATACAGGGGAAAATTAAGTCCTAGTGCTGATGTTGTCAGGTTGCCTGATGTTTTATTTTTTTCCTAACATTTTCTTAAATGTTGGTGAAAAGACTAAAACTTCACCTGAAAGAGCAACTACAACTGTAAGAGTATTTTGACTCGGTTTGAATCTACCCTTAGGGTTGAATGGGAATCATGCTTTGCTTGCAAAAGTGTATCCTCTCCAGTGCCATCCAACAGCAAAACACTGCAGCCTTTGCAAAGAAGTCTCCATATTAGCAAGAGCTCTTGCCACCGGCAGTGCCGCAGAAAGTGATGATAGTAACACAGAAGTTGCTGACAGGCTGACACTGTGTGTTAATCTGTGGACAAACGGTTCATAGTCAGACCATTGTGCGAGTCACTTGAGCCAAGTTCCATACTTTGTTCAATGGGTGAGCTTGTATGTGGAAATTAAATTATTTAATTAAGGGCTATTCACCTACCCACTGTTTTCGTAAGGTAGTTGAAAATTATTTCAGATGCTTTCCTAAATATAACTAAGTTAAATGGAAATTATTTTCTTGGAACTAGCAAAATTCTGTCTTTCACTAATTGGTGCTGTTGCATTCATTCACTGCCAAGGCTTTAATCTCTGACTATAATCTTAGAACTCCAAATTGACACTGAATTTTAGTTCTTCCCTTTTTCTGCAAACTCTCGTTCCTGACATCTATCCCGAAGTTCCTACTATAGTCTCATGGTGAAGGCTTCTCTTTACAATTCTTCCCTTTCAAACTACTCTTGTAGTTTCACTTTGCTTTCTTTCCTGGAACAACAATCTTACTATCTTACTAAAAACTTTTCTTCTTTCCTTGAGTCCCTCTTGCATCAGATTCCTTTATATTGTCCTCTGAAAGTATTCTAAGCCTCTCTTCCCCAACTGCTTTAACATAATCTTATCTTCCACCTTATCATCTCCTCACCTCTTTGTTCCATTTAAAATGATGCAAATAGAATCACTGTACAATGATTGTAAACGGAACAATGTCCCATTGATCTTTTTCGTGTCTATCTCTAAATCCTTTGATCTTTCCATGAAGTTTAAGTGTATCTTATTGTCAGTGAGGCTAACCCAGTCTGCTTGTTGCCCTTTTTCTCTCTCTCTGATCCTTGCTTCCCTTTACTCCTTCCTATACTTGTGTTAGCCTGTTGTCTAATGCTGTGACTACTCCCACTACTATTTTTATGCCTTTCCTCATCATACTCTTGACACAAAACCGATCTTACTGTGTACCAAATGGATTCT